>NC_051271.1:12211404-12353904 GCF_015220745.1 Sebastes umbrosus
ATGATAATAAACAATAATGATCATTCATCTCTGCTACAGGATGCCTGTAGTCTGAACTGGCAGACATGTGACATTAATTTGTCCTTGTAGCAAATGTTTGTGGTTTGGTTTGTGCATAAAAAAAGGCTTTGGCACTGACGCTACAACTCTGTGTAGACCTCCTCCTCTCTCCCTCTCTCTCTCTCTCCTCCTCTCTCTGTTTCCTATCTCTCTCCTCTCTCTCTATCTCTCCATATACTCCAGTATGTTCAGCTCACTACATCCAGTCGCGGTTAACGGGCGCGTGCGGTTGCCAGGAGAGACGCGCGTACAGTAACCGTGTAGAGCTCTCTAACGGCTGAGAGGAGCTCGGGCTCTCCCCCGCGCCATTTCTCTCCTGGTCTCGAGCCCTGGAATGTCGAGCAGCGGCTCGGGCTCTTCCTCGCGGAAGGAATTCGACGTGAAGCAGATCCTGAGGATCAGATGGAGGTGGTTCGGTCACCCCGCGGTTCCTCCGCCGCACTCCCCGCCGCTGGGAGACTACTTCGCCGGGAGGAGAGCGGGCGGCAGCGGAGGAGACGGAGCTTCAGTTAGCGGTTGTAACAACTCGAATTCAGCCAGCGGTGCGAACCCGGGTCACAGCGGGCTGGTGGCCAGCGGCAGCGCCGGGTCTAACCTGTGTAACGGCAGCAACAGAAAGTTTGCTGATCCGTTGGGAGGGAGTCGGAGCGGTCCGGGTCCGGGAGGAGCGGCAGGAGGAGCGACGGGGAGCTCCTGTCCGCGCTCCTTCAGTCAGCCCGAGTGCAGGAGCCCCGCCGCTGCCGCGCTGTCCTGGGTCTCCCCGCCGCCGACTCACCGTCGCTTGCGTCCGGCGACGACGAGCATGGAGCCTCCCGGAGCCGGAGGCGAGGCTGCGGTGCCCCAGCTGGTACCCGAACCAGCCGTGGTTGTTGAGGAGGAGGCGGTGGTCGCGGTGGCAACTGCAGCGTCCGGCACCGAGGATAACAACAATCACCCGGAAACCGACTCCAGCTCCTGCAGGTGACTTTAAACCTTTATAAGGGGAGGTTTGAGTTTGGTTTAATGTCGAATTTCGGGACTCTGTTGCTCAAACTTTGCAGAATAAAGTCTTCGATATTCACAAAACACACACTCTCTTTAAAAGTTAGGGCAAGTTTAGAGCATCTTCACCTTTTTTTTTTTTTTTTATTTATTATTATTTTTAATTTACTTATCTTTTTGTTTTTTTTTGGTCCTTTCCTTTTTTCCTTTTTTTATTTATTTTTAATTTATTTTTTGTTTGTTTTGTATGTGTTTCATTTATGTTGCTATCCGATTTAATTCATTTATATGTATAAATGTAATATGGGATATAATTTGTTTATACAATTATCTCTGTGATTTATTGGATTTTGTACAGAATACCAATAAAATGACTTTGAGCAAAAAAAAGTTAGGGCAAGTTTAGAGCATCTACACCGGTAGTTAACTTTTACAATTACAGGGAAGGAAATGAGTGTTTTATAATTTGATGAAGCAGTCTCTCATTTTCAACCACCAAGTTCACTGGAACTTGGTGGTTGATTACGTGTGGTATAATTTGATGAAACATACTTTATTGCGTTTAACCACCGTGTTCTAGTGAACTGGCATTACCTGGTTTGTCACTTTACTGTCATCATCATCATCATGATAGATGAGTACGGTAATGTTCCATTATCTCTGATGAAATCCTGTAGACACTTGGCAACAGTGGTTTGTGTACTTTGTTGTAATCCTCAGAGAGGCTGACAATAATGGGTTCATAAACTGTTTGTCTATTTAAAGGCACAGTCCACATTTATATGACATTATCATCAACACACCAGACTGAAATGCCACAGGATATATTGTATTTTGAGTGAGCTGCCCAATTCTCACCTTTGCGGACAGGAAAAAGCTCTTGTTCAGCTGTTACAAGTTCACAACTATTGTCTGTAGGCTGCAGTAAACCTCACATACAGTACATGCTCAGTTTAAGAGAGTCAAACAGCAGACTTGTCCTTTAGCTGGTTCAATTACACCTCCCGCTTGGACTCAAAATGTCATGCAAGGATTGAGGTATTGGTGTTTGGAAAAAGAGGTTGTGGTTTGCAGCTGTGGGTAAACGTGTGAAAATTAGGGAGGTTTGTCGGGCCTACCGTAACTTCTTGACATTCTTCTCACAGATCTTGACGTAGATGATGATCGGGTAGATTTCTCTCTGCAGAAGGTCTTTGACGCAGCTCAACTCGGCCTCCAGCAGGCAGTGTTTGCCCTGGTGACGTGTGGAAACAATCGGATTTTACAAATAAATGCACATACTGAATATTCCCCTACTGAGTATAGAAAAAGTAAATGAGGGATTCATTAAGTAAGAGGCTGGTGAGACAGTAATATGCGGGGCCACTCATTAGGCTACATACAGATAGACGGAGAGAAAATTATGGCTGAGTACCTTTGGGACAGCATGTGGTCCACTGATTTCTCCCCCCCAAAACTCCTAATGAGGCTCCACCAACCAGGCTCTCTGTCTGTTAAAAGACACAAACACAAACACACTCTTGCGAATACGGGATTTTCACAGTCAAATTAACAATATGACTCCAGGGCTGAGCTCCGCATGTAGCAGCATACTCTGCACTTGACATTTATATTGTTTTGTCTTCGGTGACTGGTTCTCTTTTAAGCTTTTACTCCCAAACCCTCAGTGCTCTGCGTGTTTGTGTGCACATGCATGATGAGGAGTGTGTTGCACTGGCGTGGCCATCCAGCTGTTGTGATGTGAAAGGAGGTTTAATTAATAGTTGCCATGGAGGCAGCGAAACAAGGCAATTAGGGCATCATAACTCCTCTCCCAGATTTATGTTTTTTATTATGATGCAGCAGTAAATGTGATGGAGTAAAGGGAGAAATACAGACAGTGAGTGTCTGTTTGTGTGTGCGTGTTTACTATACAGGCATAATGATGCATCTGAAAGCCTCCTATTATACTCCCAAGACACACATCAGAATATATCAATGATTCATACAGTAGGACACACACACACACACACACACACTCACAATTTAAAACCACTTTCAGTGGGAGCAAGAATTGATGTATTTTTTAAAATCGATTAATGTCTGATACACTTTTATTCTACACCCCAATTTGTTTTCCCCGAAGATTATGTGTGAGGGAGAGAAATATGGTTTTAAAGACATGTATTGTTATGCAAGGCTTGATGTCGTATCTTCAGTGATGATAGGAATCTGGCAGCGCTTAAACAGAAAATTTCTTCTGCTCAATAATAGTGATGCACGCGTACACACACACACACAAGCCTCGGCATAGGCAACGAAAGAATTACCATGTGAACCTGAACAGAATATGTATTGTACATGTACATGAATATATAGCCATGTCGCTGCACATGTTATGGTTGCCATACCAACACAGAGATTAGTTTCTGCAGCATACATGTGCATGTATGTTTTGTGATTTGTCCGTGTCTTTTGCAATTCATCCCCTCCCTCCGAGAGCTCCTGTGTACAGTATGATACTCCAAGAACACGAGTGGCAGAATCCCAAGTGGGATCATGGGAAGGGGACGCGTACTGAATCCCAGAGTGGCTGAAGGCTCGGCTCGGCTCGACTCCACTGATCTCCTCCTCTCCCTTTTACTTCCTCAACCATCCCCCCCCCACCACCACCACCACCCTTTAATCCTGGTGTGCCTCCCTTACTCACTCTCTCTCTCTCTCTCTCCCTCGGTCCCGTGTTCATGTCTGCTCACCCTTGTCCATTCATTTGCCCTCTCTTTTTTCCCCTTTTCTAATGTGTTGGGAAACAAAAGCGTTTGTATGTGTGTCACAGAGTGGGTAACATGTGACCAGGCGGGCATGTATGATCACGTCGTATATCAGCTTACAGAGACAAGTTTCATTTTGCATTAGCTGTTAGCCTACAGGCTAATCAGGCTAGATAGTTAATCACAAGGGAGTGTTCGTGCAAATGTGTGTGTAAGAGAGAGAGAGAGAGAGAGAGGCAGGGAGAGAGACACTGAATGACAGTGGTGTGAGTGTCCTTGCCTGGTGCAGGGGTTTAAAAAATCTGGCTGCATGGTGTTGATTCGCCCCAGACACACTCTCTCTTTCTCCTCTCTCCCTCTCTCTGTTTCTCTCTCAATGTTGAGTGCCTGCCAGGCTCAATTAAGGGGACTGGAAGGCAGCGTTCCCCCACTTCAAAGTCATCTCCTCTGGCAGTATTTAGCCACGCCATTCGTCTACATACACACACACAAACACACACACATGCATACACACAAGAGGACAGGAAAGCTAGCCAAAAAGCCCCCTTGGAGGGTTGGATTGGGATGGGAAAGAGAGAAAACGGAGGCAAAGATGGATGTTGGGATGATGGGGATGAGGTGGGAATGAAGTGAGTGATGGATGTGATTAGCTGAAGATATAAAAGTGAGGATGGGAGGCAGTAGAGAGGAGTAGTAGAGGACAGAGGCGACAGAGGGGAGAAGGCTCCCGTTATAGCACATCAGCAGCAGCACACACACAAACCAGAATGTGTGCACATACTGTGAATGCCACGTACACAAGCGTTTTCTTACAACTTTTCTTTGCAGTGTCTGAGATTATTTGTAAATTCAGGTCAAATCAGTTTCATTTCTAAAGCCCAAATAGATGGTGAGCAACTTCCAGGTCCTGCTAATTGGACCTGGACCAGAAAACCTTTTCTGTACACACTAGTGATACTTTACAAGAATGATGTCTGATTTATAATCCTGTTTTAGGGCGATTTTGTATTTACATTTAAAATAATTTTGTGTGTGTGAGGAAATATTGATATACATGGGTATCGCAATGCGATACTGCAGTATGTTCCCTCCGTGTTAGCGTGGGTTTTCTCCGGGTTCTCCAGCTTCCTTCCACAGTCCAAAGACATGCAGGTTAGGTTCATTGTTGACTCTAAATTGCCCACCGTAGGTGTGAATGTGAGCGTGAACGGTTGTCTGTCTCTATGTGTCAGCCATGTGATAGTCTGGCGACCTGTCCAGGGTGTACCCCGCCTTCACCCATTCTCAGCTGGGATCAGCTCCAGGCCCCCCCCCCCACCCCCCCCCCCCCCCCCCCCCCCCCCCCCCCCCGCGACCCCGAATGGGATAAGCGGTTAAAGAAAGTGGATGGATGGATACTGTATCCATCGATTCTCCAAAACACTGTATTGATTTTTAATTAACTTCTTAAAAATCCGCAGCCAACCAGGCTCAGCCGCTATTCGATATTTCGGAGGTTGTAGCGGGTCAGTTTTAAAGTTAGAGTGAAGGTACTGGCATTATATGAAACTAGAAAAAACTAAGGAATCCTTTGGTACCAACCATGTCATACTGTTTTGTCGTGAAAGAGGCTAAATAACACTCCAAATGACGCTACATTTTGGCGAGGAAAAACTGGAATGGCGATTTTTTTACAGGGGTCCCTTGGCCTCTGACCTCAAGATATGTTAATGAAAATTGGTTCTATGAGTACTAACGAGTCTCCACTTTATGATAAACACATGGAGTTTGAGGCACAAACCATGCAGTTTTTTGTATGCAGTATAAATGTATTGTTTTTGCCTATTCTAAAATGGTGTATTTCTGGTGTGTTCTTTATACTGACAGTTTTCCTAACATTAAATTGAATAAATCGCAATATATCGCCGTGCTTACAGTATCGCAATATATTGAATCGTTACCCCAATATCATGATATGTATCATATCGCCAGATTCTTGCCAATACACAACCCTAGTACACAAGCCACATTTTCCACTGCCTTCCCAGACTTTCTGTCCAGCTCTCTCTCTATTGCTGAGAGAAAATGCGTTTGGGAAATTGCAATTTAGGACAGTTTGATTTGCAACAAACCCACACACACACACATTCTTCCAAATACCTAAAAGAGTGTGATTTCTATTTAACGGTAGAGTTGAAAATTATATGAGCCTTGGAGTATCAGTCCATTTCTTATCTTTTTTTTGCTGTAGGGCCAGTCCTGCCATTTCTGCTGTTAAATTAAAAATGGAAGCACAGCCCTGGCTCTCATAAATTAAATGCTGGTTTGGGAGCCATGCCCATGATGGCTGATAATTCACAGGGTAGCTATACTTCGGGTGCTCGTCTTTGATGAACACACGTGCACGCACCGACTCACACACTCACACCTAATCAGCTCAGACAGGAAGAATAAGACATAACCCTGGGCTGCTGCACTTCCACCAGTGAATAACGAATATTGAAGCCATCCTGGCCCAAAACCCTGCTTCATTTCTCGTTGTTGGTATAGATACAAGGAAACTGGTTGCCATTAGGGAGCAGAGTAAATTACTGCACATCCTATGGGCTCGGCTCCCACAGCTATTTAATTGGCAGCTTCTCTTTTAAGTGGGCTAAATTTATCTGGCCATTTACTCCTAGTAATTGGACCATTAAAGAGCTTTTGTCTGCTTCTGGCGACATACAGTAACCCTGTTGAGAAGTGAAGGAGAGAGCAAATATGTGTGAGGGAATGGCACAAAGAAAAAGATGGCACATGGATGACACAGAGCAGCTGGTGTAGCTCCCTCCACACATCTGTCTCTTTGTCTTGAACAAAAGAGAGTCGGCGCCAACACATGCACTCAAAGCTTCTGTCTCCTTCTCTTTGTGTTTGTTTGTCCGTGTGTGTTTGTGTGAATGCCCGTCTTCGCAACAGGACGTCTAACAGCAGCGCCACACTGTCCTCATGCGTGTCGATGGAGCCATGTGCGTGTCCGGAGGAGTGTATGTTCACCGCTCTGTCCCACGCCGACGTCTCTTTCCGCAAAATGGAGGGCTACCTGAGATCCCGACAGCTTTGTGATGTCATACTGGTGGCTGGAGAAAGGCGGATACCTGCACACAGGTAGGAGCAAAGAGACCCTAAAATATTACACAAACATGCAGAGCAAAGATGGTGATGTTGAATAGATGTATGTCATTAGGGCTGCAACTAATGGTTAAATCTCATTGTCAGTTAATCTCTTAGTTGTGTTTTGGATTAATTGATTTATTGTTTGAGCCAAAAAGAATCTAAAAATGTGAAAAATTCCCATATTTCTAAGTTCCTAGAGCCAATGTGATGTCTTTGAATTGAATGTGTTGTCTGACCAACAGTCCAAAACCTTCAGGTATTTAATTTATGATATAAAACAGAGAAAATCGTCAAATCCTCACATTTGAAAAGATGCAATTAATCAACCATTTTTGTTTGCTAAATGTCTAAATGGGTTTATTCATGTATCAAAATTGTATTAATTTTCTTAATTATTCAACTGCTCATTTTAGCACTATACATGATAAATGTGAGCCTGTGCAAAATGAACTGTAATACCTGTGTTACATTGGCAGAATGAAAGATTAGATGACAACTGTAATCATCAAAAAATGCTTTTTTACATCATTTTGGGAAATGAAGGCAGAAATGTAAATATGAGTTTCAGTTTTCTAAAGATGTTTTTAACAATATGTATCATATTATAACTAGAACTGCCTTGCAGTAGAATGCCTCCGCCAACCAGTCCATTTGCAGTTCCATGTCATTTCCAACCATTTTATCTTATTAGACATGTCTGTGAAATTGTCCTAAAATTAGCATATGAATTATTGAGTAATGGCTCAAAATGTGTTTGTGAGGTCACAGTGTCCTTTGACTACCAAAATCTAATCGGTTCATCCTGGAGTCTAAGTGGATGTTTGTGCCAGATGTAATACAATTCTCTCCAGGCTTTCCTGAGATATGGCTTTCACAAGAATGGGACGGACGTGAGGTCACAGTGACCTTGGCCTTTGACCACCAAAATCTAATCAGTTGAGTCCAAGTGGATGTTTGTTCCAAATTTGAAGAAATTCTCACCAGGCGTTCCTGAGATATCGCGTTCATGAGAATGGACCAGACGGACAGACAACCCGAAAACATAATTCCTCCTGCCACAGCTGTCGCGGGCACGGAGGCATAAAAGTGTTTATTTTGGCCACTTTCCCAATGTTGCTGTTTGCCCAAAACTTCCTGGCACAGTGAAGCATGCACACTATAAATGTTGACACACAAACACTCACTAGGGCTGGACAATATGTTAAAAATTTCCAACTTAACCACTGTCATTCCAGGTGTGTGTGTGTGTGCGGCGTAACGCACTCCTCTCCCCTAGTTTCAGCGAGGAGATCAGCTGTTCTTGCGGCGGAGCATCGTAAAACATACGTCATTCAAACTCGACAAAAACAAAATAAAAACTCACGAAAACCGTCTTGGTTGTTGTTTCCAACAATCACTGACTCTGGTTTGGTTGAAATAAATCCTCAAGTTAGTCTAGTTAGATATGAAAATATGCCGGCTCTACACGTTGTTTCCCCGTTGTCTCTCTCTCTGCCTGCAGAGCAGCAGATGAGCGGCTCACGTTCTTTGGAGGCAGACCATTAAATTAGCAAAATAAAATGACAAACATTGCCGAAAAAATCACCCAAAAAAACAACTGATGTACGGTGATGTACTCCGTAGCCGATATATTCGTCCAATCGCACACATGCATACTCACTCTGTCTATATACAAGATACTGACAAATGCAAACACACTCACAAATGAAACAAAAATCCATCTAGAGCTGTAAGAATTAGTCGATTACTCATTCAACAGAAAATTAATCTGCAACTATTTTGATAATCGAATAATCGCCACTTTTCAAGCAAAAATGCCAAACAAATTGCAAATTGTATATCTTTGTGTTTTGGACTGCTGGTTGGACAAAACTAGCAACTTTAGGGTATGAGAAATTGTGATATATATTTCTCACTATTTGATGACAAGTCATAGACAAAATAATCAATCGATAATCATAAAAGTAATTAATCGATAATAAAATTAACCGTTAGTTGGAGCCCTAAGTCCAACATGTACGTCAAACTTTTTATTATGCACATACATGCAGAAGCATTGCATGCAATGACACATTCAGCACAACGTCTGAACATGTGCTTGTACACACACACACACACACACACACACACACACACACACTCACATGATGACACATACTGCACACACCGGATACTGTTTGGAAAGAATCTTACACACACACAGCAGAGCCACAGTCACGCTCATGAAAGTCCCTTTTATTTTTGTAGTCTCTCTGTACCACACATAGTCAAGTGAGCCTCAAACACACACACACACACACACACACACACACACGTGCCTGTCACCCACCTCATAGCCCCCACTACGCTGCTCTGTTGCTCTTGCTCTCTGGGCATGAGGCCACGGGTGCAGCAGCAGGGTCCATCTGCACAAGGAAGACAGAAGAGCGGGTCCTCCACCAGCAGAAAGCCTCCTTTTCTCTCACTGCCTGCCTCCTCTACCTCATTTGATTTAGTCCTCCAGGCACAGATGGTGACAAACAAAAGACCCTGCTGTAGGAGAATCCTAATGGTGTATGTGAAAGAGTGTGTTGGCATCTGAAGGTGTGTGTACGTGTTGTTGAGTGTGTGTGAGTGTACGAGCAAGGGGGTGGGAGTAAGATGTTTGAAAGTGGGTGTTTTGTTTGCAATTGATTTATTGTACGTGTAGGATAAAAAACGCTTTTCTGGGAACAAAACACACACCCTCTTTCTCTCCCTCTCTCTCTGTCTTACATGTACACACAAACAAATGCGCACCGTACATGCTGAATAGGCCACTTGTAATGTGTATAGCTGCATATTTCTTGTGGAGTTTGTTGCAAGCGCCGCACTTTAAACTAAACTCGAGCTCTGTATATGTACTTTAAAAAAGTAGAGCACAGTTATACCGTTTGTCTCTGGGGCAGTGCCCCATACAAATATATTATCTTGCAAAGCTATTTTTGTACCCCCAAGTGAACACCTCTGTAAGAGTGCTACCTAAACTGATTTGAGTTAATATTCCTTTAGCTCAGAAACTTCTATGTACCATTGTTGTAGATCAATAGGTATGCATCTGGGGCCCATTATGTGCATACTATGGTTCTTGTCTGTTTTTAGTACAACATGGAAGACAAGAGCTACTTTCCAAATTGCATACTTTTTCTTTTTACGTACAGTAGTACATACAGCAGCTGCCCTTACAAAGTACATACTCTTGCAGTATGCATACAATTGGGACATACTACTTCACCTTGAACTTTGACTTACTTGCTGGTCAGAATGGCCAGAAAAGCATGCTGGCTTGCATACTGCAAAATACAACTGGTTGTAGTAGGACATCCTGGTATTTTTCGCATACTGCATTTGACATACTATGTATTGGGACATACAAAATATTTTTCTGTCGTACTAAATAGTAGAGTAGTATGGGTATTGGGGTGTAAGATCGAATATCGTGATATGTTTGTGATACTGTGTCGAATCTCAAAAACACTATTGATTTTTAATTAATAGTTTACATGCAAAGATTAAGTCTTTCAATACTTTATTTCATTTGCAAAGAGATGCACCTCTCAGTGTTTGTGTCCTCTCAAGGTAGTGCTATGATGTTACAGGGACTGTGATAAATCCCACTGACAGATCCAACTGTTCTGATTGCATAAAAAAGTGAAATATTGTACTTATGCATGTGGTGGTGTGTTCTTTATACTATGACCGTTTTCCTAAAATTAGATAAAAAATCACAATATATCAGCTTATTTACAGTATCGCAATATATTGAATCGTAACCCCTGTATTGTGATAGGTATCGTATCACCAGAGTCTTGCCAATACACAGCCTTAACGCACAGTTAGTCTACAGCCATGCTAGCAGCTCTGTGAGGTTGTACATGCTAACATGCTCACAGTGACAATGCTAATATTTGGAGTCGATGTTTAGCAAATATCATGTCTACCATGATGTTCACCATCTAAGTCTAGCATGTTTAGCATGCTAACATTTGCTCATTGGCACTATACACAAAGTACATCTGAGGTAAACAGGTATTTCATTAGTTTTGCAGGTATTTGGTCATAAAACAAAATCAAGTTAATTTTATTTATACAGCCCAGCAATATCACAAATTTGCCGCAAGGGGCTTTACAATCTCTACAGCATACGACACCCTCTGTCCTTAGACCCTCTAGTCGGATAAGAAAAAACTCCCCAAAAACAACTTTTAACGGGGAAAAAATCTAAGAAACCTGAGCCTAAGTGTTCGACGAATTAAAGATTTAGACCAAGTGATGGCGCTAGATAGGAATTACTGAGTTATTACACTTCATCCTGAGGAGGGCATTATAATCAGCCATCCAATAGGTGTTGAGACATTTACCTGGATAAAGGAAAACTTTGACCTGCTGGTCAAAAAGTCTTGGGGTCATTAGGAAACACTGACCGACTGAAACGGACATATTGCCATCCCTAGAGCCACGCCATTAGCGTGGCTAACGCTAAATGTACTTCTCCTCTACCTTTATGTGTGGAGAAAAGTCATACCAGTTGAGTAAGTCTCTCCTACCAGCCCTCCTGTTGTTTTCCCCTCTCTGTTTTTCCACCACTGTGTCTCTGCACCGAGCAGCACATCCACACTCAAACACAAACAGACACCGTGTTCAGTTTCCAGCTCGCCCTCCTTTCCTGAGTCCAACTCGTCTGTTTCCTGCTCTCTTCACTCCAGCATTTTGTCTTCTCTGTGCTCTTTCCATTACAGAGTGACACGCTGCCTGCCATGTCTCCGTCTTCTGCTAGGTGCATTTGTGCGTAAATAACCCACTACTGTATATAGTCTCTGTCGCTCACTGCGAGTCAGACAGAGACCCACATGAAAAATTAAGGAGTAGAAATACTATGTGTGTGTGTCAGAGAGAGAGATAAGAAAGAGATACCCGACTGGAATACTGGCAGATAACTTCCTGCTGACTGTAGTGTATTTTGACATCTTTGACTGTAAAACACACACACACACACACACACACACACACACACACACACACCACTCTTCTCTGCTTCAGGCTATGGCTATCTGTCATGGTCCCAGTGTCACACTCCGTAATGAGATTATACACATGTGCATAACACACACACATTCAGTACACACACATCCAAGTCTGTTGATCATGAAGTCAAAAAACACACACAAGGACACACATAAACACAACATTGGAAGGAGAAAATCAGCTGTAAATAGTAAACACATAGCTGTCAAACAGAGCTTTAATTTGAGCTTTATCGTGATCAGTTTACCTATCAGATCAGCCGTATTTAGATCAAGACATTCAAAATAATGATCCCTGCAGTGATCTGGACGAGGACTACTTTATGTCGCTTTATGTCATTTAGTATCCATCAGACAGTCGCCACCTCATTTACAAGGACATCTCCAAGAGCAAAGAATGAAAAACACCGCTCATGGAATATTAAAACTTTCTGGTACTTTTTTAATACCTAGATGTTTGTGTGCGTGTGTTTAACTTCACAGTGGCATGAGAGGATAATGGATTATTGCGGTGGGGAATTAATTAACTGTCTTTTTACAAATAACCTTAAGATAATTCTTTTCTGTCCTTCCTCTGGCTTGTTCTCCATTATGCCTCATATCTTCTCTCTCAGACTCTCTCGCCTCTGAATTTTACATTGACCTTACATTAAGCATATTCCTCTTTTTTTCTCTTCTGCCCAGCTCTCAGCTTTCTCAGCTGCTGTGATTGACACATGCAATGACTTGAATAATCTCTTCCCCGACTGCAGGGATTGACTTGTCTTTTGTAGTGCATGCCAGGACTTCATCTGGCTGGGGTTGTGTCTTCTTTTATATTATTTTGTGTGGACGTTTCTGTGAATTCGGTTGTTTTGGTCTTAGTCAACTACGATTTCGTTAGTCGATTAGTCGATTTCATGCTAAATGGCTTATTCCAGCCTGTTCTCAATCCCAGGGTGTCAAATACCGAGGATTTGTCACGGCCATCGGTGTTCAATACCGCTGCACAAGGCATCACATAGCAGCAGTATGAAACGCACCGGGCGTTCCATTAACTACAATGTTAACCCATCTGCGGTAACAGTAAACACTATAAGAAAGTGCGCCGGGAGTCTGGTGACGACGTTTAAAGAGCGAAAAGACACACACCAGGCGGGCAGGAGGGGCGGTGGATGGGTCCAACAAACACAAGGCTTTCATCCAGGAGACCGCTGTTTATGTCCCGTGCATCACCTTACAATCGGCTGTTTGTTCGCGTCCCGTGTTCACAACGTTCAATGTCATTTTCATTGTACAACCACAGCGGTTTTCAGCCCCAAAGAAAGGTTTCCCTAAACATAACGACAGTGGTTTTGTTGCCTAATTCTAAAGTGACGCTAAGGGGCGTGACAAAGCAGCGGTATGTGACAAGTTGGGATGAAAATGTGTTGCTTATTTCCAAGAAACCTGTGAGCACATCTCTGGTAAATACAAGATTTAAAGTGGTACTTTTGTGTGATTCTTTGTGGAGAAACTCAGTTTCACAGACCTGTCGTTTAAATCAACTAATCGATTAGTTGACCAAGAATTTCTTTGGTCGAGGACAGCCCTTAAAACAATCTATGTGTAAGTAAAGAATTAAAAAATGTAGAGAATAGAAAGAATAGTTTTTTTACATGGGATAGTTGGGCCAAAATCATCTCTGGAGAGTTACAGCATGAAATAAGTAAACAACGTATACTTGTATAAGTGGAATAACAATACAGTACTGACCTTCAGGCAGCATGACCTTATGTTAATTTGTCTTATTCTATTTCCTCTTCATTGTAACTTGTATTGTACCTGACTTATCACAGAATCTTACCATGTTAAGACAATCATTTGCTTCAGATTGTGACCTTTATAAAAAGCCAGGAGATGTGTGAACGCATTGTTAAAGTGTATTAATGTGAGAAGAGCTTCGGGCCCTTTGGCATGTGTGTGTTCATCCTTCTTCCAACATCTTTTCCAAATATAACTTTAGTTTCACATGATTTAGAGTTTATCCAGAGAGAATGTGGCACTGGTTTCAAAGATAAATAATCCTAAACAAATAAATAAGTATAGGTCAGTGTCCTGTAGGTCGCAAGTTATGAAAATATAAGATATTAAAAACTAAAACTCATACTGCTTTTGGGAAAACTTGCTCCACTGAAGTTTTACTATGAAGCGTTTAAACATCTGAGCTCTTTATCCTCAATATGCTGACTATGTACAAACATCTGGAGATGCCTTAGGCTCATGCCAGGCTGTTGTTTGCACAGTTTTCTTCTACCTCTAATCACATCTCTTCAGAGAGAAGAGTATATGATGATAGTGCCATTTGGAGGGGATTGATTTCTTTAGGACAAATTAGGTTGTTAACTGTTTTTCAGCACACGCTTTGGTCCTCCTGTAACTGTTTGGAGAGATAGAAGGCTGTAACGATAGATATTTTACCTTGTTGTTCAACAGCCTTTATGTTAATCTGACTGCTTTTTTGTGCCGTGTTGAAAGTAGGGCTGTCCTGAATACCATTTTTTGGGCTTCGAAGCTTCGGTGAGAAATATTCGAAGCTATTTGAAGCTTCGGTACAGTGCCGCTGCCGCACTAATGTTCACACACTTACCTCTACACATAACAAACAGCGATATCCCTCTGGGAATAACTAATAATAATTCATGTAGAAAATGACTAATGTTGTGGGATAATTCCTTATTTCATTGGCTATTTGGGGATTTATACTTCAGTATTACATACTTATATATTAACAAAAAATTAAGCATTTCCGATACTGATTTGGAGGTCGATTTATTCAGACATGTTATGTTAAATTGCCATCAGATTGATGTAAAGGGGTCTGAAAGTCTTATTCGAAGTCTATCAAGCAATATACGTAGAATAGCAGTCAAATAATAAAAATCTTTGATCAGTCTTGTATGAATGAATGGAAAACATCAGTGTGTCCCCTAGTAGGATGGTGTGAAGCCCTCAGTTTTATGCTGTGAAAACCACAGACCTACGTGATGAGACGTTATTCTGGTCTCTGTCAGGTCCAACTTGGTTGTCGTGGTTACTTATTTTCGCTTGAATTTTGACACTTCTGCTGCCATAATTTCCAGCTCACAACCCTCATAATGCTCCACTCCCACCTCATAACTCTACTAAAGGTCCCCTCTCCCCCACCCCTGTTTGTAGTGCAGACGGTCTACTCTTGCAGATGATGGAAACGCATACCTGTTGTGACCTTCAGTCATGCATTCATAACCTACGAACACATACATCACTGTCAATTCAGCCTCTGCTTATCAACAGGTCTGTGAAGGGACACATCAGACACAATAGTCTCCATTGCCATACTATATTCTTTTTCAGCAGTTTTTTTAATGTATGAAAGAGACGATTTGCAGACCACTTTTAAATCTGACACCTACAGGTCATTAGTAAGAAGAGAACTACTTCACACTGGGATGTAAGACGATATCGGTACACATGAGTATCGCGATATTATATTTTGCGATACTGTGTCAATTCTCCAAATTTTGTATCATTTTTTTATCCTCTTACAAATCCAACAGCCCGCCAGCGTGCCCGGCCGCTACTCTGTTTTTCGGGGGTTGTAGCGGGCTCAGTTTTCAAGCTAGATTCATATGAAACTAGAAACCTAAACTAAAACCTAAGGAATCAATTGTTACCAACCGTGTCATAGCATTTCGGGAAGAACGCTAAATAATGCTACGAAGTTATGCTCATTTTTGGTGAGGAAAAACTGGAATGGCGATTTTCAAAGCAGCTCCTTGAACTCTGACCTCAAGATATGTGAATGAAAAAGGGTTCTATGGGTACCCAGGAGTCTCCCCTTTACAGACAAGCCCACTTTATGATGATCACATGCAGTTTGGGGAAAAAAACATGCAGTTTTTATTATGTTATTTTCAAATATTCTAAATGGTGTGTTTGAATGTTTATGCATAATTGCATAAATTTAGTATGATTGAAAAGCTGAAACTCTTGTGGATCCAATGAGCCCAACTGTAATCATGTGTGATGACGTTAGTCCCCATATTAGCCATTTCGCATAGTGATTTTTCTTTTTACTCAGATTTAATACATATTGTGACGTGTTTTCCTAAAATTCGATTTGAAAACTCTATTGCAATATATTTCGCAATATGTTGAATCATTACCCCTGTATAATGATACGTATGGTATCGCCAGATTCTTGCCAATACACCAATGTTGTCCTACAACGTCTGAAGACAAAAGCATGTTCCTAACGGCCACACTCAAAGACAAACTTAAAATCTGGCTATTATAGAGAGGGGGGAGGATGTGATAATGATTTAAATATGGAGATAACGTCGCACATTGTCACACAGTCTCTCCTCAAAGGCGTTCGTAGGGTTGCATTCGTTTGTTCACATGAAAAGTGACAGAAGTTCATAGTTCTGTAAAGAATGAAAGAAGAGCTTTAGAGAGAAGTTCAAACCCTGCTGACTTTTCTTGCCAATCACCAATGTGAAGTGGGCATGAGTGTTGGATTGTTCGTTTCGTAAAGAAATTGTTGGACGCAGCCCCCCCAAGTTCTGACATTAGAGAGGTATGGGGGGAGGGGTTTTAGTCACTGTTCGATCATCCAACAAGCACTTCAGTTGGAGCACACTGATGCCTTTAATGTGACTCACTGTAATATATTTACAGGATGATAATGTTGTGCGTTGTTTGGCTGTGTCATTTCCCAGGCCTCTCTGTTCTGCATCTTTTCCCCGTCAGTCCAGACTCGTCCTGTCAGCAAGGTCAAAGCACTCTGTTCCTCCATTACAGCTGTCTGTCCTCTCTGACTGATGCCTGACACTCTCTCCACTCACAGACTGGTCCTCTCATCCGTGTCGGACTACTTTGCGGCCATGTTCACCAGTGATGTGAGGGAGGCCAAGCAGGACGAGGTGAAGATGGAAGGAGTAGACCCTGATGCATTGTGGGCCCTGGTGCAGTATGCATACACAGGTATACAGACACACTGATTGTCTTTTGTTAAAGCAAGTACATACTGTCAGGAAAGAAATATCATACCATAATGTTTTAGGACTACATATTGTCTTAGATTTCGGATATTGTTATATGGTATAAGTGTCGAATTTTATAAGTTAAAATAAGTGTTAAGTTTTCAAGGCTGCATTACAGTAAAGTGATGTAATTTTCTTTTTTTGGTAAAAAATATTGTGACATTTGATTTTCTCCATATCACCCAGCCCTACTGTAGTTGAGGCTAATGTGCTCAAAGTGATGGTTTGGGCTACTCTGTGATCAAACCACTGCATCAACTTGCATCACACAGTTTTAAATGGATAATCCCCATTGGTAAAAGACTTTACAAAACCATTCCAGCTATTGTATCACCCTCAGCCACCATCAGGTTTTCTATGCTAAATAAATGGATTCATTTTGTTCTCAGTTCTATAAAAATGAAGGATTTTCATGACCAGTTGCTTTGCTCTCGATCTCAAAACCTGTTAAATAATAAATCTTAGACACTTTAAAATATGCAAGCCTTTTGTGATGTCTTTCCGTCTTCCAGGCCGTCTCGAGTTGAGGGAGGACACCATTGAGTCTCTGCTGTCAGCCTCCTGCCTGCTGCAGTTGTCGTCAGTGGTTCAGGCGTGCTGTTCGTTCCTCATGAAGCAGCTCCACCCCTCCAACTGTCTGGGTATCCGCTCCTACGCCGACGCTCAGGGCTGCAATGACCTGCAGAGGGCCGCTCACGCCTACACCATGGTGGGTACACGGCCAGTTTATTTCTATACCTCCAGCGATTGTAAAGCCACCACGAGAAAATTAATAAAGCATCTGTTTTGGAAAATATGGATCTGAAAATGATGATGGTAGACCACAGGTGAAGTCTAGGTTTTAACAATAAGCAGGCTTCCTTCCCTTCCACAGCTTTCCTTCTATACAGTTTTCCCCCAGTCAGACTTTGGTCATTTTCCAGCCTTGATGTTATTCTTGGTAACAAATTGGTTCCTCGTTCGCAACACACCATTATCGCCACAATGGCGGTTTTCAGCACAGGGTTGCTATGGTGACTGTGAAATAGCTCCTCCATCGACTTGATTATTCTTTTTCTTTTCTCGTTCTCTCCTGTCTTAACGTTTTCTCCCTCTGTGTGTCTGTCTCTGTCAGTGTCACTGTTCCTCTCTTTCTTCCTTTCTCTCTAAATGGATTATTGTTAAACTTTAATCTGTGGCAATTATGTCGTAGAGGTTGCTTTATCTGGGTGTGACTGCCTGCCTGTGTTTGTAATTCACTCACACACACACACACTTATACACAGCTCACAGGATTATTACAGCCATTGTGTAAGAGCCATACAATAGACTGTGTAGAGAGAAGTCAAGATTGACATTTCTTTTTTTTTTATTTAAAATGTTTTATTCGTGGGAATCAGGTCACATTTACATGTTACATGTTTTTCTTCCCCCTTTTTAATACCCACAGATAATGCTTCCCTCAAAATAAATATATAGATCAATTTAAAAGCATACCATATTTGACATTAAAAAAAGAAAATGCCAGTGAAAAAAACATAATCAACCAGGGAATTTTTGTTTTTTCAATGGAGCTCCATGTAAAATTGGGTGCAACTACACCTTTTCCATAAACGGTTCCAGTTATTTAATGTTTTGTAGAAAGCGTAACATCGATGCTATGCTAGGCTTTTAAGGGTTAAGTATCTAGTTTTCATACTCCTTCTACCCCATCCACATTCACTCGCTTCTAAAACTGAACCGATAAATCCATTAATCCATCAGTTGATTGTCAGAAAATTAACCTGCATCCTATTTTGATCATCAATTAATCGCAAAAAAATGATAAAAGTTGTGATGGGCAGTTTTGGAGACCAAACAATGAATTGCTTCATTCAGAAAATAATCAGCAGATTAGTCGATAATGAAAATTATTGTTACTCGCAGCCTTACTCTCTCTCCCCATCTCATACCACTGAATCATTCAAACATTTTCTCATCCAGACCCTTTTTTCTAAAGCTTTTCATCCATCTTCCTGTGACCTTTCTCAAGCCCTCATTTCCTTCCTTTTTTCTCTCTCTCTTCTTGCCACCTTCCAACCCCTTGATCCCTTTCCTCTCTCCACTAATATCTTCCTATTGTTTTTTCTTCTCTCATCCCTTTTTTCATCTGCAATTCATTATTCATTCATCCAGACTAATCTGACTCTTCCCTTCTCTACTCTTATAACCATTTAATCCCTCCATCCACCAGGAACACTTTTTAGAGGTGGTGGGAGGCCAGGAGTTTCTGTTGCTCCCAGTGGATGAGATGGAGAGGCTGATCACGTCTGATGACGTCAACGTGCCAGATGAGGAAACCGTGGTAACCTCTTTGCTTACGTGGGTCCGTCATGACGCTGACACACGACAGCGTCACCTACCCGTGCTGCTGGCTCACATCCGACTGCCGCTGCTGCAGCCACAGGTGAGAGCTGCAAAGAACTCAGTCACTATCATACTGTTGTAAGTGACTGACTTATTTTAAGGTATAATATGCAGGAATTTTCTAAAAAACAATGTATAGACTGGTAGAAAAATAATCCCTTATAATCATTTATTACCCACTAGAAGTGTGTGGTGGTGTCTGTATCTACAGAGACACTGCCCTCTGCCTGTATTTTATCTTTTCTTATTATTTTGCTGCGTTGGTGACGTTTCTGGGCTTCAGCAATAACGTTCTATTTCTCTGATTTGCTGCTTTGTTCTATCTAACGCCGCTCCCTCTCTTCATTCACTCCATAGCTCGCTCGACCATCACTGCTCTCTCTCTCCCTCCCTCCCTCACTCGTTGAGCCGAGGAGGAGGGGGCCAATTTGAATGCCATGTATTTACAAACAGCAGCCGACAACTGTTACATATTACACCTTTAAAGCGTCTATAATCAATATTTTTATAATAACAATGTGTCAAATAACAATGTGTAAACCATGTGAAATGAGTTGATCGTAATGATGAACCTACAGAGAATTATCAACCAAATCTGCAGCTTTACAGAGCTTTATAGCGAGTTTCAGCTCATTGTTTAGCTGTCCTGCCTACAACTTTACCGTTTTGGTTCACTATTACCGCTCTCATAACGTCGCAGGTGGCTGTTTTCAGTGAAAAAGCTCCAAAAACCCACTGTACGCTACCTGCTCTTCACAAAACAATAGACATATACAGTTATCAACTAGCTGGTGGAGTATTTAACACCTTAAGAGCCAGATATTTCCCTCAGGAATTGGTGGAGACCAAAATCAGAGCTAAAAGAGAGTGAATATTGGACTTGCATTCATCAGGTGAACACAAACACGACTCCAAATGAATATGCAATGTGACTCCAAGATGAATTATATTCACTAACAGGAGCTCATTAGTTATTGTTGTTATTTTGTTAGTGTGTGGAATCAATCAACACATTTTGAAGCAAAACTTTACCACATAAATATTGTAGCAGCTTTGTCAAAGTTTTTTATGTCTCATATCTCTTACAGCAAAGTATGAGGCAAGCATTTGCATCAGTGTTCCTCCTGATGATCTGCTTTTCCATGACTAAAATTATCTCATGCTCTCTCCCTCCCTCCCCCATTCTTCTCTACCTCCTCCTGGCTCCAGTCCGTCTCTCTGTCTCTATCCTCTTTGTGCAATTAGAGGGACTATAATCATTACGCTAACTGTAGATCACAACCATTACTCTGTCACGTGTGTGCTTGTGTTTGTTGTGTTTGTGTCTATGTATTTAAGTGTATGTGTGTGTGCATGCATCTCCTCCTCTCTCCTCTTCCTAGCTCGTGCAGCAGAGTATCTCATCTGGTAATGTGATGCTGGGAAGTTTATATGCTCGACAGAACCTCCGTTACTGCCTAGGGCGTTGAATGCACACACAAACCCACCCACACACACATGGTTTAAACCTTAATTAAGTGTGATATCTCTCTTAACCGCAGTTAAATTATCTGTTCTCTTCATCTCCCTCATCAGTCATTTCCCTTACTATATATAAAGAAACTGTAGAGATAAAACTGCCCTTGTGGGTCCGCCCTTCCTCTTTCTATCTTCTCTGCCTGCGTCTATACATCTACCAGGCTTACAGTATGAACACCTCAGATATACGACTTTGCCCCGGTCAGCTGAAATCACAAGTAGCTGTAACATGTAATCAGGGGAGAAGATGGATGGCGGAGAGGTAAAGCAGCAGAATAGCACTAGAATAGAGAGAGCAAAAGCAAGACAGATATAGAGCTGAGGGTTGATTCAGCCTTAAAAGGGATAGTTTGGGTGTTTTGAAATGGGGTTGTATGAGGCACTTATCCATAGTCAGTGTATAAAAAAATGTATATATATACATATATATATATATATTAATTAATTAGTTTTGAGTATACAAGGGTTTAGAACAACAGTTTATGATGGCCATCCCCATGCTCTATTTTGTCTCATAAGTTGCTGCAGCAATTTTTGGGTTGATACCATTTGTTCCACAGATTTGGTGCTAAATTTAACCGTTTAGTACCAATCGAGAATTGATAAAACATTTTTTTGATCAAAAATCCCTCCAAAATACCACATTAAGACACCAAGACCTTGATGAACACCATAGAAAAAGCCATGCTGTGATTTGGTATCAAAAACATTTGACATTTGGAGATTTCTGCAAGAATTGCTATTTTCGGCGATTGAATGGCGAGCACTTCTGTCTGTAGTTTGTGGTTGTAAAGTTTCATGAGGATGTGATTATGCAAGAGGTCACCTCAGGTCATTTTATACAGTGAGGTCAAGTTACAAAAAATGGTCTCACTACTATGAAATGGCTATTATGGGGACTAACATCATCACACATGAATACAATTGGGCTCATTGGATCCACAAGAGTCTCAGCTTTACAGTGATACCCAATTTATGCAATTCAAAGACTGTTTAGGGCTGGCGCCCTCAAGGAGTGGAAGACTTTAAGTGTACGCTATATTTAGAATATTTTCACCGCTTTATCTTGCCGTCAGAAAGCTCTTTCCTTCTCCCTTCTAACGGAGAACTGAGCTGAAAGTGAAACTTATCTATACTCTCTTCAAAGCCAGCAGGCTCAGATGACAGTATAGTATAGTATACTGTATATAATACGGTATAGATAAGTTTCATATTCAGTTCAGATCCCCATCGGAAAATATTCTCTAAATATAGCATACACTTAAACGGATATTGACTTTTGTAGGTGAGCGTTTCTTTTAAGTAGCTAAAATAAGTTTTGCTGCTGCCCCTGTCAACAGCAGTACATTGCTTTGCTCCCCTGCTGGTACTCCTGTCTGCTTCTCCAAACTGGGGGCGTGCCGACTGTCATCTACTGTAGGTAATACACCAACTATGGATAAGTACCTCATACAACCCCACTTCAAAACACCCAAACCCTTTAACAGTATATCACGCCCACCACCATGCTAAACTGATAAATTAACTCACAGCAACCTCATGAGCTGTGACATGCCAATAAAACGACGTATTAACCTCACACAGACAGCTGATCGATATTCATCAACCAATTAGTCAGCTCTCTACAGGCCACACTGTGATTAGTCATCAAAAGGAAGTCAGTGCACCAAATTAATACCTTTAATCCCTTCTCCACATCACCTCTGCAACACAGACACATACACACTTGGTATAATCCTCTCAGAGGTGCATCTGTGGGCTGTAAATTTGATCATTTGATCTCAAACATAGCAGAAAATAGTCAAAGAAAAATACCCATCACATCTTTTTTTTTGCTTAACTTTCTGACAAACAGTCCAAAACCCAAATATTTCAGTTTGGTCCGGACAGTTCACACTGACTTTTTACAAACGAACAACAGGAGTAAACATGAAGTTGTACCGGAGTGACAGTTCGCTGATTGGACAGTTTATTGGCTGAGAAATCAAATTCTGGTGACTGACTGATGTGCATATTTATGTTCATTGGTGTCAGAAAGACCTCAAGAAGAAATAACTGCTCATACTGTTATTAGACAAATCAACCACATGTTGTGAATAATGACTGACAGGTAGAGACAGGACGAAAAGGAGGCATCCTGTACAGTAATGATTTGGGGCTTATTACTGTGGGATCGCTGTCAGACACTTTTTAATGGACTTAATGAACTGACAAAGTACACAGAGTGTGCAGCAGTTTTAACAGCTTTTGACCTATTAATCAGGGAAAATAGTAAAATGCTGACGTGCATACTGTACGTGTTTATTTGCATAATATACACATGGCGTTATACAGATCAATAAGATCACTCACACAGATTTCATGACCAGAAGATGGATTAATTATTAGTTTTAGTTGAAATTGTGCTAAAATCACATATCTGCTCTCATAAAATCCTGTCGTTGGTTTGTTTGCTTTCACACCACAAATGGACCTCACCAGAGTCCGCTTGGAAGCGGACCAAGACCTACCTCTTCAAACGCTCTCGGTTCGGTTGTTTGGTCCGCACCATGGTTTGATTGACAGCTTTCTACACCAGCCCAAACTGCAAAACGAGTTCGGACCTGAGTTTGTTTTAACCGAACCAAACAGGTTTGGTGTGAAAGCACTCCATGCTAACATGCTGATACTTAACAGGTGTAATGTTTAGCATATTCATAATTTTTAGTTTAGCATGCTATCTTTTGAAAATTAGCATTAAACAGAAAGTACAGCTGAATTTAGGCTGATAGGAATATTATCAGTTTTGTAGGTAAACCATATTTTGATCCGGCGTTAAAGTCGGGATCACCGAAGTTAATAGAGCGGTGCAGGAATGAGTCCTAAAACCCAGAAATGAAATAGCAAGGGTAAGGGTAAGAGATTTTAATGTTTTATTCGACAATATAAAATACGTCAGTAAATATCCCACTCGTGAAGGGTTAGTAAAGCATGAAAAATATACAGTACATATGTCGAGGGTGTGTGTTTCTGTCTGTTTGGGGAGTGTATGTGTGTGTTTTTCAAAAGTAGACAAAGTCCATGCTGAAACAGCAAGGGAGGACTACTTTCTCACTTCCCACTGTGAGGTAAAGAGAGGACAGAGAGGAGAAGGTGGGACGTCTGA
Source organism: Sebastes umbrosus (assembly GCF_015220745.1). Taxonomy (NCBI): domain Eukaryota; kingdom Metazoa; phylum Chordata; class Actinopteri; order Perciformes; family Sebastidae; genus Sebastes; species Sebastes umbrosus. The sequence continues at coordinate 12,235,466 of NC_051271.1, forward strand.
AGGATTCAGTCTTATCTCGCCCACCACATTCAGTCCTTCACAGCGTGATGGATAAATAGCACAGGAGAGGACAAACACAGTTCTCTATCTCTGTCCTTCTTCATCACACATACACACAAATGAAATGCCGAAAGAGAGTTCACCCTAATTTGTCCCTCGGTGTTTGTGTGCGATGGCAGCGTGGGTTCACCCTGGCGTGTAAGCTGCTTATCCATTTACCATGCTTGCTTTACGCTCTCCACGTCTGGCTGGGAAAATTGATTTTACATTCAGTGACCAAATTGAATTATTTGGGCCAAATCTTTCTTTTTGTGGTGCACAGAGGAAAAGAGAGGGTGTAAAATATTATTTGGCATTTTTTCCTCTTTTATGAAATGTCCTTTATTTTACTTGTTCTCTGTGATTGAATCTTAGCAGCCATTTCTGAACATCCCCACTGACCTCTCTTCAGCTAACACACACACACATTCGGTATGTGCAGGTATACACACAGTCTGGAAACTTAAAGTGACTTTTATAAAAAAAGTCTGGCTCCTCTTGAACCTCTGCTGCTTTCCAACACACACACACACACACACACACACACACATATACACAAACACACACAAACACACACCTGTCTAAATGTAAATCATGTAATTCTTGGCTTCAGGGAAAACTTGCTTTACACCACCCTGCCTCTCTCACAGGCAGTGATTTCCTGTGGATGTATTTTAAGGAACAGACTGGTTGATTGAAGTGCTTCATGCTGCCGCCCCTGGCTGTCTCTACGGTGTGTGCGTGTGTGTGTGTGTGTGTGTGATCGTAGATGAGGTTAGAGGGTATGGACGAGAGAGCTGATGAGATGCTGATGACAGATTAGTCCTCTAGTGTGTCAGATGATTAGTGTGTGCATGCTCTTGTGTGTGTGTGTGTGTGTGTGTGTGTGTGTGTGTGTGTGTGTGTGTGTAAGCACTAATGGCTGCTGGTCTGATCTAATCTCTCAATCAATGAGAGAACAGCTTTCTTTCGACCACAATCAGTGATAACATCTTAACCCACACATGCAGTACACACACACACCCTGCATTTGTTTGACTGCTTGTTGATAGCAGTTGTCACATGTCCCTGTGTGGGTGTGTGTGTGTTCATGAATGTGTTTGTTTGTTTTTTATGTGTGTGTAGTTCTTGGCAGACCTGGAGTCCAACCCTCTGCTCCGGGACAGTATGGAGTGCCAGCGGCTTCTCATGGAGGGGATGAAGTATCACCTCTTGCCCCAGCGCCAGCCGCTGCTTCAGAGTCCCCGCACCCGGCCCCGCAAGGCCACCGTTGGGGCCATGTTCGCCGTAGGGGGCATGGATGCTACGAAAGGTACAACGGTCACTTGCACGTATCCAGACATTACATACGTATACTGTATGTATAGTGTATATTATTACCAGCCGCGACAGTGTGTGGCTGGTATTGTTTTTACCTTGTGAGTCTATGTGTGAGTCATCATGGCAAAGTGGTGGTCCTGGAGACACGTACTGTAGCAGGAACTACCACAGAAGCGGTTTTGAGTACTGTGCCAGGTGTTTACATGTCTGTCTGTCTGTCTGTCTGTCGCAAGATGCTCTCTAGCTGTAGTTAGTGTTTGTATTTTTATTATTATCTGGTCATTTATTCAATAGTACACAGTAGAGAGCTGACAAGAAATAAAATAACCGGGGAAGTTGCGTTTATGTCATCAACATCTTAGGTAGAGCTGCAACGATTAGTCAACTGGTTACGGGTCCTCATATGTAATTTTTTTTTTTTTTGCTTTTCTTTGCCTTGTATGATAGTAAACTGAATATCTTTGCATTTTGGAACGCTTGTCAGACAAAAAAAGTAATTTGAATTAGTCGCCTTCGGCTCTGGGAAATCGTGATGGGCATTTTTTTCGATTCTCTGACATTTGACAAATAATAAATTAAAACCAAGAAAATAATGGGCAGAGTAATCGATAATGAAAATACTTATTTGTTGCAGCCCTAATGTTTGACCCCTTAGGCAGCACAACGTCTAAATTAAGAAAACTAAACTCACAGAATTTTTTTCTTAATTATGGCTTGATGGATTAACTATCTCATAATTAGACCTTTATCTTTTAATCAAGAGAAAACATGTGAACACTTGAGCGGAGATCATCATAAACAAACCTCATTGATTCGTGCGTGCTTGCAGGCTCTGTGTCTCTACACACAAATACACACAGAGTCTACTGTTGGGGAGTAAATGAAAGTGGTATAGTCCTAACCGAGAGTGGGTATCCGGGTCAGGTTCGTCAGAAGTGCAAAATTAGAGCACATCAACGCCCGCAGTTTTATTTGACATGTTTTTCTGTTGTTTTTTTCAGGTGCTACCAGTATCGAGCAGTACTGCCTGCGTCAGGACACGTGGCGGCAGGTCGCCACCATGAGCGGACGGAGACTACAGTTTGGTGTAGCTGTCCTTGACGGCCGTCTCTACGTGGTTGGTGGCCGAGATGGCCTCAAGACCCTCAACACTGTGGAGTGTTACAACCCGCACAGCAAGGCCTGGAGCGTCATGCCTCCCATGTCCACACACAGGCATGGCTTAGGTGAGCCCCTCGTTTTAATACAAGGTCAATCACGGTAGCTATTTTATTGGGGAAGGATTATGTTTAGATCATGTTATTTGAATTTTGAGATTAAAAAATGGTCTTTTCGCTTTTAATACAGTGAGGTCAAAGTTCAGTTTCAGCTACACAACAGCACCTCAACAGTAAGTGATTCAGTGTCATGCTCAAGAGCACTTCAACAGACTGAACCTGTGTATCTGGTTTCTCCCCTACTCACTCTGCAAGTCTACTATTACGATGACAAAATTTGATAAGGTGTGCTGTGCTGGTGCCTCATTGTTTTTATAAATGTGTGCATGTGCATGGGGATTCAAACACACATCTGGCACCACAGCTGTTCTGGCAGATAAATCCCTCGAGTGTGGAGGTGTCAACATGCTGCTAACTCTGCACGCCTCATGTCCAGGGTGTGGCTGCACACACAATAAAAAAAACTCACACTCTCTTCCTGAATGTGTGTGGTTTCAGGAGCTTGTCCAGCCTGATCATGTTTTGGTAAGTTGCCATGATTTAATCATGCCCATGTGGTTGTGTATTGCAGGCGTAGCTGTCCTCGAGGGCCCCATGTACGCAGTAGGAGGACATGATGGCTGGAGCTACCTCAGCACAGTGGAGAGGTAAGGGGATACTCCACACAGCTGTTTTATTCTATGTTATTTACTCTGCTTAAAAATTTAAATTAATCTATAGTAACACGGGAACTGTTTTTGGAAAGATGTTGCTGCTGAAAGATGCAGTGATGTGAAAATACAATCTCTTGACTCCACTGCATATTTCATTACTTGTTCAACCATTTTTCAAAGTTCAGATTAGCCATGTTCTATTATGTGCAGGACTGAGAAATTGTGCACATAATTCTTACTAGGTGGGACCCCCAAGCTCGCCAGTGGAGCTTTGTTGCAAGTATGGCTACACCCAGAAGCACAGTGGGAGTAGCTGTACTCAATGGCAAGTAAGTAAATCCTCTCACGTACTGCTTCACACATCCACACCACATACTGTATAGCCAAGTTAAAGGGCGGGTCCATCTGCGTTCTGTTCCGTTATTTTTAAATGGAAATGTCATCTCAGCCGCTTCAAAAAGCAGGGATGTAGGTTACCAAAGAAAGATAATTGAAGCAAATCATTAAGATTATGAATAATGTGAAAGCGTGCTCTAGCTGTGTCAAAGTTAGCCGTGTTAAGTGGGGTTGTATGTATACTGGTGTATTCTGCGAGGTAAAATTATTACTTTTGGGAATGTAGTCTGGTGGCTTTGAAGAAATCGATATAACGGCTTCAGTTCCCCTTCAGGAAGGGCTGACTGACAAAGAGTCACTAGAGTTGCTGGTCTACCGCTGCATCGATCGGTTAGTTTGTTTGTGTTATTGTGTGACTTTCGGATTCGAAACTAACGTGGTGTCCACACAGCAGTACATCGCTTAGCTTCCTTGCCAGTTCTCCTGTCTGTTTCTCCAAACTGGGAGCATGCCGACCGCCACCGAAGTTACTGTATGTGACGTTAATACACTGACTATAAGGATGTACTGTATATACAGTATACTCTACATGTAGCAGCGTCATCATGCAGAAACCTACGTCAGATCACGTGGGGAAAAGTTTTTAGAAGGGCTTGGGAAAATAGCATTTTGATGCTACAGCATACAGTATGTACCTAAAAAACAAATCCTTCATAATTTGAATACATAAGGAACACCACTGGGAAGCTACAGAATGATAGAAAACCGAAAAAAAAAGAATAATGGACTTGCGCTTTAAAGATTCAATATTAGCACACGCACTGTAACATTTAACATGCTTTTAGTTGTTTGTTTGGGACATGTGTTTGTTGCTCTTGTTCTTATGCATGCTGTAGGCACTTATTGCAAGTCGCTTTGGACAAAAGCATCAACTACATTTATGTAATTTAATAGATTGTTGATATTTTCTGCAGAAATTACACAATTGCCTCACTTTACTTAATCAAAAGACAGTCATTTATTCTGTATAACTGTACACATAGATTCTGCAACACCCTACCTCATTATAGTACATAGCCACTGTATGCCATAGAAATAGTCAATTAATAAGCAAAATGTACATGTAGTGCCCGTGGTTTGGAGAACAGAGACTAATGGAGAACATTTTTCGACAGCTTGAAACCACAAACAGTTTTCCTGCAGAAAGCACCGAAGTTTTTTTTTCTGGAGGAGAAAATATGTCTTTGTCGTACGAGAACATTCTTAGAGCTTCACACTCTGCTTGTTTTGAAGATGAAGGTAACAGAGGCAAGGTTATGTTACTGTAACTGCTGTGCTTTCCTGCACGACGCACTGCAGCATCAAACAGTAATGGAAAAGGTGACATTACTCACAGTCGCGTACACACACACGCAGCAGTCCCTCCTGCACAAATGCACATATTAATAGCGGGATTTGATAAATTCAGGACTGGAATCGCCTCACTTGCCCCAGACTTCTCCTGCAGCCGGCAGTAGAAGTTATAATTGCAATGAATATTGCAGTGTTGTTTTTATTATTCAGTGCCTCACAGTGACGCTACAGAGAAAGGCTGTTTAGATGCTAATTAATACAGAAACAACTGATTTGTGCTAAGCATGCCCAGCAGTAGTGAGTGTGTGTGTGAGTGAGAGCGAGGCATCCTGCATTTGTGGGTGCATGTATGCGTTGTGTATTCTCTGGGCTCTTTGCCTCATGGAGCTCATTACTTGCTTGACTGGTTCTGATGCACTTCTTGCTTCACCCTCCCAACTCTACATCCATCGATGTGTACACACACACACGCACACACACACACACACACACACACACACACACACACACACACACACACACACACACACACACAGACTGAGTGACTGCTCGGGGTTGTGATGCCCCCCAGAGTTTTGTCTGATTGATTTTGTTCACCTCACTTTGTCCCCAAATCCTGCAAAACGCACACACATTAATACACCCTTGTACCATCTGTTCCAGTGTCACTAAATTGTAAAGGCACTTCCAGAGTCCTGAATTATGCGTGGCGTTTTGTGTGGCAGGTGTTTTTTGTGTGTGTGTGTGTGTGTGTGTGTGTGTGTGTGTGTGTGTGTGTGTGTGTGTGTGTGTGTGTGTGTGTGTGTGTGTGTGTGTGTGTGTGTGTGTGTGTGTGTGTGTGTTCAGAGGGTTAACACCATCCTCTGTCTTCCTCAGGCTGTATGCAGTAGGAGGTCGTGACGGCTCATCCTGCCTGCGCTCAGTGGAGTGTTTCGACCCCCACACCAACAGGTCAGAGACGAGGGACTTCATTTGACCAGAATTAATTGCCGTCTCCTGCTTTATTTCCTGTCTGCTCTTCTTTCTAATTGAAGCGCCTTAAGGGTTTTTACGGTTATTCACCCACAGATTAAAGGAGACAGCTAACCCTCTCAGGATGTTAGAATAAACCACATTCAAACAACGTCTGTTTATCAAGCACATTCATTATGGACGGAGACAAGGTTCTCGTTGGTCCCCTGAAAATAATCTCCTTCTTTTTTGGGAGATTTTGAGTCAGCACATCTGTCAGGATTTCCTCACTGATGCAGAAAGAGTGAAAGGATTTTTTAACTTCCATCTGCAGGTGGAGTGGTTGTGCTCCTATGGCTAAAAGGCGTGGAGGTGTGGGTGTGGCCACGTGGCATGGCTTCCTGTACGCCATCGGAGGTCACGATGCTCCGGCTTCATCTCTTTCATCTCGGCTAAGTGACTGTGTGGAGAGGTGAGTCTGTTTGTACTGGATGTTTGTGTGAGTTTGAAATGTAAAAATCTCTGTGCACTTTTACTGTGTGATGTAAACATATGCATCATTTTTTTGCTGTATGTGATTTGTGTTGTATTTGATATATCTTTAAGGTGATGGCTCACTATATATAAAAGTTGATTAATGATGTTATAGAGTCTTTTGAATTATAATGAGTTTATTTTTATAGAATGAAATGTTATGTTTGAAGAAATAAGACAGTCCCAGTGAAAGTTGGTACAGTCTGTAGGCGGGGGCAGCAGGCAGCGTATGTTACTGTTGCCACCGTGTCATTCTTGATACTACCACTGGGGGCGCCAAAGTCTGACTTTTTTTTTTAATTCTGCAGAGTGATTTTAAAGAAATAGTTCAGTGAGAAATAAATTCACTAATTAACACATTGTATCTTGTTTATTTAACTGGTACACAAACAGTGAGCACAGATTTTATGATAGCTCTCTGTACAGGCAAGACGGTACCATACCTAACAAGTTACCAGTGCTGGTTGTGTGTTTTTGAAGAGCCAGGCTAGCTGTTCCCCCTCTGCTTCCAGTCTTTATGCTAAGCTAAGCTAATCACCTCCTGGCTTCAGCTCTATACTTAATGCACAGACATAGGACTGATATGATTAAGACTACAATTAACGATTATTTTCATTTGTCGATTAATTTGTCGGTTATTTTCTTGGTTAATCAATTAGTTATTTGGTCAATAAAATGGCAGAAAATTGTGAAAAAAATGGAAAATCAGTGTTTCCAAAGCCCAAGATGATCAAAAATATTCAGTTTACTGTCACAGAAAAGTAAAGAAACCAAAATAATTCACATTTAAGAAGCTAGAATCAGAGAATTTTGACTATTTTTCCCTTAAAAAATGACTCAAACTGATTAATCAATTATCAAAATAGTTGCCGATTAATTTAATAGTTGACAACTAATTGATTATTCATTGTAGCTCTAGATATCGGTCTTCTCATCTAACTCTTAGAAAGGAGGCGAGTAAGTGTATTTCCCATAATGTTGAATTGTAAGAAAATAGACTTATTTTGATGTAATTTCTCACTTTATATGTTGTGTGTGTGTGTGTGTGTGTGTGTGTGTGTGTGTGTGTGTGTGTGTACAGGTATGACCCCCAGACAGATGTGTGGACTGCAGTTGCCCCCATGAGCATCAGCAGAGATGCTGTTGGTGTTTGTCTCCTTGGCGACCGTCTCTTTGCAGTGGGCGGTTATGACGGGCAGGTGTATCTCAATACTGTAGAGGCCTACGACCCTCAGACAAACGAGTGGACACAGGTACACACACAATCACACCAATGCAACACACATACGTACATAAAAGCAGTTTATATGTTTGGAAGGAATGAGTCTGTACAATTTTAAACGGTCTATTCTCAGATTTATATGTAGCTCGTATGTGCATAGACACATTGTAGTTCAGTAAAAACAAGTAATCAATCATGATGTACACCAATAAAGTTGTTATATAAACACACACAGTCACAGTTTGACCTTCCTCCAGCTCCTCTCGTATGTATCTTGGCATGTTTTCATTGTTATGTAAATGTATGTTTTCCTCATGCTAATATTGTCCTTGCCGCCGCAGCAGTAGGGGAAAGAGGCAGACTATTTTTTTCAAAGTTGAACGATCTCACTCAGCACAAGTCTAGCGCACTTCAGTTTATACCTCATCTCCTGCATAGCCTCAGAGGATTTCCTACCAAAGTCGCTGGAAATCTGCTATTTTGGAGACACGCACCATGCTGAGAACAAGAGGGGTGTATATGGGCGGATATAGAATACAGAGAACGTTCAAGCTGACACAGAGGGGACGACGACAATCTGAGATGTAAGGGGACATGTTGAGGCCGTTAAATGTGTCCTCTGTTCATTGTCAGAAACTGAAACAAACAATGCAGTGGATGGGTTGTCTGTCCTGTCCTCGTAGCACCACTTCCTCTGCTTGCTTTAGCACAAATCTGTCAATCTTTTTTTACCTCCAAGACAGATGACGTGGGAAGTAAGTTCATGTTTTTAAAATTAGGTGACTGACAGACAGCTTTGACTATCAGTCTAGAGGCAGTGGCTACAAAACCTAACAGGAATAGACGATCACAAACGACACAAAGCTTCCCTTGGAGCCAAAGGATATCGTCACTCCCCACTCCATGCTGTGTTTAACTCTGTGTTTCCTTGCGGGTTGTGATGAGGTCAGAGCCCAGATGCCAAACATCATGTTGTAAATATCCTACATTTATATAATAATCCATTCACTTCAGTTGGCTAACTGAGTTTCAAAATTCATTCTTGACCTTGTAAACAACAGTTAGTTAAACAATCTCACCTCAACGTCCATTTAGTAGTTGTTCCCGTCATATCACATGATCTTTATCAGCAGAAGGAGTTGGCACTGGTCACGGAAATGTAGAAGTTCAAATGTTATAACTTTAGCTGTCAAAGTTAATGTGATAATAACGTGTCGTTTTAACGCCACTAATTTATTTAACGCAACTTGAGATTTTTAGGTTGTAGCGGGCTCAGTTTTAAAGCTAAAAGATACTGGCATCCTATGAAACTATAAAACCTGAGGAATCTATTTGTACCAACCATGTCATACTAGCAAGTCGGTAAAGATAACGCTCCAAACTTGCGCTAAATTTTGGTGAGGAAAAACTGGTACGGCCATTTTCAAAGGGGTCCCTTGACCTCTGACCTCAAGATATGTGAATGAAAATGGGTTCTATGGGTACCCACGAGTCTCCTCTTTACAGACATGCCCACTTTATGATAATCACATGCAGTTTGGGGAAAGTCATAGTCATATTGCTGAGCTCAAATTAATCTTCAGGTTCCCAGCTTTCAGTTGATGTACACCACTTCTATGTGACATCTATTGTTGACTTTTTATCTACCCCTAAACATTCCCTTTTTAGTATTCAGCTGGGACTGTGATTCTTGTGCTTTCTTTTACTTTATTCCCAGGTAGCACCTCTGTGTCTGGGCAGGGCAGGAGCATGTGTGGTGGCCGTCAGACTGTGAAAACACAAACGCCAACATCCTACGGCGGACTGTGCATGATGTGGCTCAGATCCTCTGTGTTACCGCTGACATGGTCCCTGAAGTCACACCGAGAAACCCATCTGCCTGCCAGCATGTGACCAATGCGGTGAAGTGAGAGACTGATTACTGAACGCACTTTGGGTTTTACACTTTGGTGAAGTCAGATTCAACTCACCTCAACAGCCGCCTATTGTTCATTTTACTGTTTATGGTTCGGGTTGAATCATGCGTCAGGTTTCTGATAAAGTTGTCATATTTGAACATCCTGATAACTTCAGAAGTGAACCGCCACCGCCACCCATGATGAAGAGGAATCCGCGGTGTTTATCTGAGCATGACGGAACACCTGTCTCACAGCTTCTTTTGCCTATTATTTTGTTCCCGTAGACGAGGTGGGACACACACTCACACATAAACCTACATGGTTGCTTTCAGCTTCTATTTCTGCTGACAGAAAGGTGAGGGAGACAGAGAGAGATTGTCAGGACTGTTGAGGTGTCTCATCATTTTACGCTCTCTGTTCTCCTAACAATATCTGATGCCGTGTGTTGATGCTATTTTAATACATTCCCTATTATTTTATGCTGCAGTTGGCGAGTTGCTCTCCTCCTCTTTCTTTCCCTTTCTCGCCTGCTGACAGATGAAACAAAGACTTTTGACATAATCAGCACAACCTTATGAACAGCCATACTCTAAGAAACTGTGACGCTCTTTATTCTTTTCCTGTCAAAAACATATCATCATGCTTTTATCTAATATTTCTGTGTGTATGTCTTCCATGTTGCATCAGCTCACATCTGAAGCATACAGTATACTGTGATGTGCAATTATTGTAGCTTTTTTTACAAGCTAGAGCGGCAAATTATCCAACTTTTTTCTTTTTCTTTTGTTCTTGGCTGGTCCGCAAAGGGCCAGCCCTACAAATGCAAAAGTCTGTTACTGGGTGATGAGGTTACACGATTGGTCGGCCGAGGGTTGGAGTTTCCTCATTGGCCGTTGCACTTTCACAATGAAAAGGCGGGGAACAGTCCTTTACGCAAATGAGCCCGTCCAGCGCAACGCGTCCGGCTCACGAAACTTAGACCAAGCTGTCTAACTAGGCGATCTAGCTCTAAAATGAAACCCGATTCAGAAGTGGCATCGCCTATTCCTCACTTAAAATGTTTTCAGAAGTAGATTTGGGTGAATTGTTTAGACGGAATAACAGAAAGTTTACATGCAGGACGCCATGTTTGTTTCCTGTTTGAAACGGCGAGCAGAAAACCAGGGACCAATCAGGTGCATTCCACGATAGTGTACGGCACTGCTTGAACGGCCAGTTGAGTCAAAGAGTATAGAAGCAAAGAGATGAAACCCCAGTGTTTTTTTGACAATGGCCACTGCCGCCATTTTGGACTGAAAAGGCTTATTTATATTTATAATATTGTATCGTTAAACACAGGCCATTTCACTAGAGTATGACAACAAATTAGAAATAATTTTGTTTTAGTTTTGTACGGCACTTTTTAGGCAGACGTTTTACTAGTCGCTTTCAGTCCAAAATGCCGGAAGCGTATCTTTGCTGCTGGGCGCTAATGGAACGAACAATTGACCTTCACTCCTTGGTAATAAGCGTTCTTTGGTTGAGTGGAGCAGCGCGTCCCCTATAACAGTTTAGCCACAAATTCACAGACTGACCATACACGGTCCAGCCGTATACTCGGTTTTGACCGAGTCCTGTTTAACTTTGTCACTCTCCCATTGTTCACATAATCCTGACCCATTATCACTGTTATTACACGGCTTTGTTGAATACTCGATTATGATTGGTCAATCACGGCGTTCTGCGGCCTGTTATTTCTTTATAGCAGACCGTTGCTATGTAAAACAGACCGTTGCTATGGGCGCAGTTCTGATGTCGGACTCTGATGGACTGGTTTTCTGTCAAATTATTGATTTCCAAAGTAAGTAGCAGTGTAATAAGCAGGATAATGAGCAGCTAGCCGTTACTTATTGGGTTTCTAACCTGAGTAATAATAATGGGAGTAACTGTGGCCCTTTGTTTTCAATTTCCCACAGTGCACAGGGGCAGCTATTTTCAGTCTTGGTTTTATTTATGGTCAGTTGAGCTTTTCTGTCCTACCTCCCTTCTCTCCGCTTTAGATGTTTCCTCAGTGTGTGTGCGTGTGTGTGTGTGTATAGGAGTATATTTTTATCTCAAATGAAAATCTTCCCCCTTCCCCTCTCCACATTTTCAATTCCCTGCTGCTTTCTCTTCATCCCCATTTTCCCATTTCATCACCACACACACACAAATACACACAACCCCTACGTTTTAGAGCAGGATTGGATACCCAGACAAAATGAACAACAGACCATATAATGAGACCCATGAATTTAACAATGTTGATTCAGCTGGTGCCGACGTTTTGTTTGATGTCGAGTTCAAAGCGTTATTAGATTCGATGCCGCTGCAGACAAAGTATGAGACCCGAATGGAAAAATGAATCCTGTGAAACGACCTCGTGTGCTCATATTTGTGTCAGCTTGTTTAAAAGTTACATGTCAAGAAACCTCAAGAATACAAAGATGCTGACTGCATTTTCAATTCTGACACACGCCATGATCATTTTATGCTGTATTTTTATTTTTTTTAATTGTGTATTTCCGCTGTGTGGCTCAGTCTGCCTGTCTAGTGTGTGTGAGTTTAGTGTACAGGAAGCAAACTCCTGACAGTGAGAGGCAAAGCAGGCATCCTGTCTGAGCTGACAGATCTAGAGCTAATGTAGCCCCCAGGATGCACTTCACAAACACACGGTCATATCACACACACACACACACACACACACACTACAGAGACACACTTAACCACACAGCTGAAAGCCAAGTGCCCCAGGAGCCAGTGCAGATTGAAAAGCCTCCCAGATTTGCCGGCATGACATCTAAAGAGCAGAGTCGGTGCAGGCTAGCGATTTCCCCACAGCTGAGCTGATGTTTATTCAAGCCTAATGCACCGCTGCATTATTCTATTTTCTTCCCCTTCAAACCAGCTCACTGTTTATTTAGAGAGTAATTCTCTTCAGATCAGAGCAGAAGAAGTGTGTCACCTCCACTGTGTAGAGGTAGTCAGAGAGTTTGATTTCAGTCAGAGGTTAAAAATGAAGACAGACATTCCAAATCAAGCTATATATTTTATGTATATTATGTACATAAATAAATATAAAACCTGTATGTAGTCTTATTGCATTATGCTGTATATTATATACAGCGCCCACTAAATCTACCATGTGTTCTTGTGCGTTTCTTTTTGTACCATGAATTGAGATGAAGAGGTGTAATAAAGCCACGGTTGGTGAGAAATGGTACAGCTGCTCATCTCCTCTTTTTGTACCAGAATATTACACCTCCTCTTTTACAATATAAATGACGTATGTACAATATATGCCGCTGTAATATGCTGTTATTGGTCTTTTATACATTAAAGTCAAGATGTGATTTAACCTACTGTTTTCTTTTTCCTTTTGTAAAATACTAATGTACAACAGTTTTACAATAACAGCTAAATCATGTTTATGCACAGACGTTTTTGCAGTTTCCATTTGTCACAAAAGCGCTATAAATGCCATTATGGTGTAAATTTGTTTGTTTATATGTGACTCTTATCTCTAAGAGCATCCCCACCGGAGCATGGCCTTTGCAGTTCAACGGTTTCAGTGGTTTTAATGCAGGTTTTTCTGCTCCGAATTAATTTCCCAGGCCTGGAGGTTAATATGAATCCTCATTACTCTTAAGTGTGGATGCTCTATCTTAAAAGCTGCAGCCTGAGCCAGAGGCACAGCAGCAGGTTGAAACGTTCGCCGAGTGAAACGAGTGTATGAGGAAGAGGAATGCTCACAATTTACAGATACTTTAACCTCGGGACAGTAGCCAGTAGCCAACTGATTCACTTTGTTATTTATTGCAGGGGAAGCTTTTAATCATAACCAGCTCTGACAAACGGCTCCCAGTGGCGCTGAGAAACGATGCTGGTGACCTTGTCTTTCCGCCTTAAGAGCACCTGAGTCCATTATGCCTGACAGGAACGGGAAGGAGACAGAAAGTGCCACTGTCTGACTCCACATGTTCGACATCCAAATGTTGAAGGTAACCTGCAAACCTTTCAGACATGAATCTGCACATCTGTCAGTACTGCATACAGGTGTACACATCTGCATTTACCTGGCAGCTTAATTATCCCACTGGCCCCTCAGTGAGTCATTATAAATTTATGCTGTGCAGCCAAACAATGTTCAAACCAGCACAGATTTATTTTAAATTCTAGTGGAGTGCCAATGATAACAACTATTTGGCTGCATTTGGGGAAATGTGTTTAAAATGAACACTTAAGAATATTTCCATTTCATTGAACGCTGCAGAGAAACATGTAGTCTTGGGTTTAAATGTGTCACTCAGAATAAACATATCGTTTCAATGAAGATCTGGAATATAATGATACATAATACATATGGGATATTGTCAGACAGTGTGGAGTAAGAAGGTGCATTTTAATTACCAATGATAGTGTTATCACAGTGTTCACACCTCCACAACTACCCCCCACCCACCAACACTGTCATCACTTTGTATAGATGTTTTATGATGTAAATTCTACCTGTAAAGTGTATGATTACACTTTATTTAACACTATTAATATAAAATAATACTATTACTATAGAGATTAAAAGTTAATTCTAGACCCTGGAAATAGTAGTTGACTAAATCTCACAACGTTTATTTAGTTGCTGTTATGAGCTTTTGATCACAGCAGTTGTTGAAATGCACCCGATTTGACTGTTTTCAGGCCATTAAATAAGCGTTATCAGTTGCTATAAACACCATAAGTCGGGTTTCCACCAAAGGTTCTTGGGAATTTTAGTCACGGGACTACTTTTCAAGGAACTAAAAGGTTCCCTTTAGCTCCCTGATGTCTGCGTTTCAACCGTGGTCTAAAGACCTGTGATAATTAAGCCAGTTAGTCCACTGACTTGTGAAAAAGCAACATGACATGGGACGAGGATCTGCTGGTGGTCACAGCGGTAAACACACTCTGCAGCCTGCAGTTCAGTGTGACCACCTGTTTCATCTAAAAAAAACATGCTGGAAAAATAAACATTAGGTTTTGTTTCACTGCGACGACATTTGCTGCTGCGTATGTTTACGCAACTTAAAATCAACACGTTCTAACACGTTGTAAAACTGCATATTCCTTATATTCTCATTCCTTATTTGTATTACTTACTTATATTTCTTAATTGTGTTTATATTGTAGCATTATTTACAATATTGTAGCATTATATACATAATTTGCATGTTACTTTCTCCTTTATTTATATTTTCTTACATTTCTTTATGCAGGATGTTTATATAAGAGCAACTGCAACGCCCCAATTTCCCCCCGGGATCTGATTCTGAAATTCCTGAAAATGTCTTTCTAATATGTGCAGCAATAATTGATCAAAAATAGGTACAGAACTTCACAAAAACGACATATGTGGCACACTGACTTCTTGTTTAATTAGTGAAGCATGAAAGCTCAGATTCTGCTGATTCACTGTATCCTGCAACTTGAGATTGTCCTGCAGGGATAGCCTGCAGTCCGATGGGAGTCGACCAGCTCATATCAGAATCTTTCAGGAGTCCTGCAGTGCTGCTAATCTACAAAATCTAGTCCTACAAGACAGATAAGGCCTCAGTAGGACTTTGTAATACCTTCACACTACATGTACTATTAACAACTAAAAATTAATTTAGAGGCCTATTCTTGTGGGACTCTTTGTAGGGATTAAGGAGAAGATTAATTAACTGCAAAAGAGATTTTCTCTGCAGCTGCATCAACGTGAGGTTTGACCTCAACACATTGAATTTACACACAGTCAATCACAGACTTTTCATGATTCATTGCAGGATAAAGACAAGATCAATTACATTGATTTAATTTCTCTTTTGTTATTGTATTATATAACACTTCAATCTAAAGACTGTACCCTAGATTCCAAAAGCCTTGAGTTGCTCTCATTTATTGTCTCCCTGGCAAAAAAACATTTCACAACATTCATTTTTCATCTGTTTTTTATTTTCATCTCTCTGCTCTAATTTTACCATTTTGCTTGGAAATCATACAGCTGCTCCCGTCAGTGCATCTTAATGAGATCTGAGTCAGCAGGGTGCTTTCTGCTTCGACACAGTGAGGAATATTTGTGTCACACAGCTGGCATTTCATTCCAGCTCCCAGGATTGTACAGCAACAATAAGCTGCCCCCCTTCCACCAGTGTATGGGAACGTACAAAGAAGGTGCTGTGTCACCAGAGTGTTTTCCTCTGCCTTTCATCAATAATGAAATAACAAAAGAGAAGGAGCAGCTGACCTTGATGTATTTCAGATGAACAGAAGGAGAGTACAGTGAGCCTGCTCAGTGTCAGATTAGAGAAGCTGAAGATGGTGTTTCCTCTCTTTCAAAGAGCATCAGTGATTGCTTACAGGACAACAGAGAAGATTAGATGGGTCAGAACAGATGTTAGTTGAAACGATGAAGTCCTAAAAATTGTGCAAGGTTGCCGTCTACTGGATCTGGGGTGGAAGCACACGGTATAAGGATCACAGGATTTACTGACAGTAAAACTGCTGTGATGCTTCTGAGGTGCAACATCATGTTTTAATTTCCTGTGTATGTTCAGCAGCGGTGGAGGAAGTACTCAGATCTTCTTACATTCAAAGCTTTTTGTTAAAAGTATTAACATTAAAATATACTTAAAGTACTAAACTAAAAGTATTTATTATGCAGAATGGCCCATTTCAGAATAATATAAATTATGTTTTGTTTATTTTACGTATTGATGCATTAATGTGGAAGCATTGCTTTAATGTTGCAGCTGGTAACAGTGGCACTAAGTGTAATTACTTTAGATACTGCTGGGTAGTTTAACCAATAATACATCATCATTTATTTGTTTATTATATTTTGTATTAATAATCAGCTGCTGTCAATATAAATGTAGTGGAGTAAAAAAGTACAATCATTTGTAGAAGTATAAAGTAACATAAAATGGAAATATTCAAGTAAAGTACATCAAAATTGTACAGTACAGTTGAGTAAATGTACTTTTTTTACATCCCACCATGTTCAGTGAACTGGCTGCCATTGAAACCTGTTATCACTTGTTTGTACATGATTAGTAATGTGCTAACAAAGAAGTGGGTGAAGTATGATTTCCTGTTAGTAATTAGATTATTAGAAATAAGTAAAAATAATAATAATAATAATAATAACAAAAATAAATAATTTATCCTTAGTATATCATCAACTTGCAATTAATGAGATATACGTCACCCTAAAACTGTGGTGGAAAATAAAAACATAATTTATTGTTGTAGATTTCTCACAAGAAGTTTGTAAAACGTAGCACTTAACTTAAAAAAAGCTCAGTAATACAACATTTCTCTATTTCTCTGGTATCTTTTGAATTATGAAAATGGTCAAATTCTACTTTTAACTGAGTCAACCCGATCACCGAGGTCACCACCACATTGTGAGTCATTCAACATCAACAAGTATGAATTAAACGTGTGTGTATTAACTGTCTGGAGCCAGTGAAAGATGAGTGAAGACAGAGATCATTATTTTCATAGTGAAAACTATAAAGCAGGATTTTATTCTGGGCTTGAAAGCAGAGTGTTTATGATTGTCGCATCAAGGCTCCTGAGGTTAGTTAAAAGCAGCCCTGCTTTATTTCACATTGCACAAACAGGAACCATTTGTTTAACAGATGTTAGCGTTTGTACTGTGTTGTGTTTTGTAGCTCTTCCTTGCAGTCTTGTAAAAGACAGCAATTTATTTTATATAAGGTTAAATCAATTTATGGCTCAGTGAGCACCTCCGGTCTCCTACAGCCAGCAAACAAAGACTCAAACAGGTGACATCTGTTTACACTGAACTACTGTATCACCACTGTTTCATGAGAAACAGCCAGTGGGAGATTCTACAGATTTATTATCTATCTGTAGTCTCAGTATTGCAGCCTGCAGGATGTTTACAAGCTGCATTTGCACTAATGCACCAGATGGGATCATATATTCTGTGAGCTGCACATGAGGTTGCTTTGAAAAAAAGAAAAAATATCCTTTCCATTATTTGCTGAGTTGGCTCCCATAAAACATCTAATAAATGTCTGTATTGTTATCAACGATCTGCTCTTTCAGTTTATTGCCGTCGTTTACTGTTCAGAATCTTGTCAGGAGCTGTGAGACAATATATATAATATATAATACGTCTCCTCAGCAAACACAACTGACTGCACACTATACCTCAAGGCCCACTTTATATGATGTTGTTGAATAACTTTTCTAAACAGTTAAGGAAATGCAGAGATACTTTAAAACATCTTCCGTTGTTTCAGCTTCACAATCTGTTTAATCCTTCTATTTTAATTGGAAAGATTATTTTCTGTCTCTTCTCTTCTGTGAAAAAGGCATATTGAGAGATTTGAATTTCAGCCAGCATCTCACAATTGCTGACAATGTACAGAAGACCATCCCACGATATAATAAAAAATAGTTTGGGCCCTATTCTCCCATTCTTGTTCCACATGAGAAATTTGGCTTGTGGCATGATTAAAAACAGACTAATCAAAACAAATTTACCTTACTTTATAATAAAAAATATTTTAGAAACAATTGAATAAGCAGTAAAATTCTATATGAAGAGGTGTGCCCAGTGTGTTACATTTTGGTATTACACTTGATTCACTGGGTCACATTACATGGATGTGATTTTCCATAAAAATATTAATCTAAAATTGAAGGACTGTTCAAATTTCATATGATATCCTAGACGAAAAAAAACATTAAGTAAAATTAAAAAAGGTAAAACTTCCTTCCTGCAGCTGTCAGACTCCACAACCAGCACTGCTCCCAGTAGACCAATTACACTTACACACCAAAAACTGACAATGACCTGATATTTTCTGGTGGAATTTCATTTCATTCTCACTGTGCAATATCATTTTCCATTTGTGCAATTTTGTTAATAGTCTGTTTATTGTCAATACTGTATGTACTACTCCTATTTTTATACTTCCTTCTATTTAAATGGTTCATATTTTGTTACACTTTTTTTTTTACTGTGTTAGCTGATGCATCTTGTTTTTTGCATTATCCCCTTTGCTGCTGTACACTGCAAATTTCCCCACTGTGGGATTAATAAAGGAATATCTTATCTTATCTTATCTTATCTTAAACAAGTTTTTAAAAGAGAACAATAAGACTGTATTACAGTGCTGGTACAAGTGTGGACTGAAGCTGCTCATCAACAATCTGAAGAGGTAACTTTTTAAAACTAATTTATTTGCTTTTTGTTGTTGACATGATAAAACTGAATGTTAAAGTTTCTTAAATATAATAACAGCACATCTTTATTCCATCAATCTCATTGTTTTTCACCTGAATGTTAAAGTTTCTTAAATATAATAACAGCACATCATTATTTCATCAATATCATTGATTTTCACATGAATGTTAAAGTTTCTTAAATATAATAACAGCACATCTTTATTCCATCAATCTCATTGTTTTTCACCTGAATGTTAAAGTTTCTTAAATATAATAACAGCACATCATTATTCCATCAATCTCATTGTTTTTCACCTGAATGTTAAAGTTTCTTAAATATAATAACAGCACATCATTATTTCATCAATCTCATTGTTTTTCACCTGAATGTTAAAGTTTCTTAAATATAATAACAGAACATCATTATTCCATCAATCTCATGTGTTTTCACCTGAATGTTAAAGTTTCTTAAATATAATAACAGCACATCATTATTTCATCAATCTCATTGTTTTTCACCTGAATGTTAAAGTTTCTTAAATATAATAACAGCACATCATTATTCCATCAATCTCATTGTTTTTCACCTGAATGTTAAATATAATAACAGCACATCATTATTCCATCAATCTCATTGTTTTTCACCTGAATGTTAAATATAATAACAGCACATCATTATTCCATCAGTCTCATGTGTTTTCTCTCAGCTCTTCTTTGGAGGCTCCTGATTGGCTGATGGTCTGTTGCTATGACACCGCCTCAGCCTCTGTAGACGCTTCGGAGTGAAGCATTGTGGGATACATACAACAGAAGTAGTGGAAGATGTGTTGAGCAGAAACACTCGAGTTAAAGTTTCACTGATTAAACAACATCAAGATGAAGGTTGGTACCAACGAATTCATTTAAAATGACAGCATTACGTCCGGTTTTACTATTCCAGTGTTGAGTTTTATCCACAGACTGTAACGTTTGATGGTTTTATCACATGAAGACAGCTAACAGCCTGCTAGCGTTGATTAGGCAGCTTGGAAACAAGCTAATGTGGCTAATGTTATGGTTTTACACTGGGCGACGTCAGCTCAGCAGATAAACCAGCTACCCTGCAGGCTTTATTAAAGTAAACTGTGTTGAATGCAGTTTTTCCAAATGTCAGGGTAACGTTAAACTATCCAAGAGACAGCAGGAAGCTATGCTGTTAAGCTGAGTTAGTAATGACCAGAATAATCACAACACAGTGTTGAAGTGGAAGCCCACATTATTATTCACACAACTAAGATAATGTGAGCTGTGGGAGCTCTGTCTTTTCAGATTTTAAGCAGTTTATATTTTGCCTTTTTGGTTAAAATCCATTTCAACTGCATAAATGACCTGAAATTACAAATGAGACATGGGTTTAGGCCAAGTGAAGAATCCTATGTTTTCACTCTGTATGGCAAGGCAGCTTTATTTGTAGAGCACATTTCAGCAACAGGGCAATTCAAAGTGCTTTACATAAACATTCAAGAACATTGCGACAAAGTGCAAAAGAACATTAAAGATTAGAAAATAAAAACAAGCTAAAATAAAAGCTAGGATCGAAGCTAAAATAGAATATAACACACAAGAGTAAAAGCTCTAGTGCAGTATAAGATCATTATTTGGTTTAATAAAAGGCAGCAGCAAACAGGAACGTTTTAAGCTTTGATTTAAAAGAACTCAGAGTTGGAGCTGTCCTGCAGGTTTCTGGGAGCTTGTTCCAAATATTTGGTGCATAATAACTGAAAGTATTTGAATGTCTTTTTCCAAATAAAACTTACTTAAAAAGCAATCTTTATGTCCACAGAGTGTTTTCATCCTCGCCGACAAAGCCTGGGCAGGTTCTAACCTACTGTATAAGTGGCAGAAAAGCCTCGGTAATTATATCGCTATTGCAGGGTGAGTAAAAACTAAAGAAAACTGTAATAATCTACTTCTTTTTATACAATATTTACACCAGCACAGTACCTAAATGTGCATGGTATTTTTAATCATACAGACAAGACAACTCAGTGAAAATATTTGATCGACATGGACACAAGTGGACGGAACTCAACCTAGCAGGGTAAGTGTGAGCACATCACTTTTGCCTCCAAATTTCTGTTCAAAAGTATTTTACAGTAAGATCCTTTCCACTTTCTTTTTTTTCTCCCACTCCCTTCAGGCGCTGTGTGGGGATGGACTGGGATAAAGATGGAGACATTTTGGCAGTGATAGCTACAAAATCCAGCTTCATCTACCTCTGGGATGCCAGCGTCAATAAAACATCCCAGATAGACAGCGGCATGAGGTATGACAAGCACGCATCACATTTCCAAAGAGGGAGAAGATAGCGTTGGCTTAATTCTCTGGAAATCCAATTCCAGTATTGGCACAGTCATAATTCCAGCCCATATCACTCAAACAGAGCAACTGTCATTTTTTTGTAGACAACAGTAGTTGTGGAATTATTGTTAAGCGCTCCTAATACTTCCTGCTGTCATTTGTTGCAACAGAGATCAGATGTCCTTCATCTTGTGGTCAAAGACGGGCCCGCTGTTAGCAGTTGGAACAGTCAAAGGAAATCTGTTGATTTACAATCAGCAGACCTCACGCAAGATCCCTGTACTGGGTAATACACACACAACACAACTGCACAGATACTCGTTCATAGTTTTGTTAGTTTTTAGTCACCTCTGTTATGTTGATCGTCTCTCCCTGTCTCCCTCCACACATGCCAGGTAAACACACCAAGAAGATCACTTGTGGGTGCTGGAGCGCTCAGAACCTACTGGCTTTGGGAAGTGATGACAACACTCTGAGCATCAGCAATCATGAGGGCGACACCATCAGACAGGTAACCACACATACACGAGTGCATATACACACAGGCAGCACAAATTTTACATTATATTATGGCCATTTCACTGTTGGCATCATCCAGGTGGAATTAAATAAGTACAGCACCCACATGTGCTCAGGTTTCTAGGTCACTCCTATCATGAGCAACCAATAGAAAAAGTAATCTTACTATGGTCATACTGTATGTGAAAGAGAAGTACAAGGTTAACAAATTTAAGCTGACATCTTTTTTGAAAAATGACAGAACAGCACAGTATCACTTAGTAGAGGACGATGAATGAGAGAGAGAAAAAAAGAGATAGAAAAGAGGATATAGTTTATTGTTCTGGTCTTTTTCCAGACAACCCTTCGCGGTGAGCCTGCTGAGATGAACTTTTCAGTGATGAAGACGGATGAAAGATCCGGGCAAGGAGAGAATACTGTAAGTTTGTGTTTTTTTTTTAAGTGTCTTGAGTTGAAGTGGCACCTGTTTACTTTTGTCATATGGGGACAAAATATTCACCGTTGGTTATGTACTTTCATTGTGAAGACCTGTTAAACTGGCCAAATTTTACACAAATTCAAAAGGTCCCATATTGTGCTCATTTTAAGGTTCATACTTTCTACTTGAACATTGTTACACGCTGTGACCAAACAATGATTTATGAGAACCATAAAGTCTGAACTAATTTTAAAGATATATTACGCCTAGCAAAGTGAAATCTTATACTTACAGTTAAATAGTTTCTGAATACGTGCTGTGCATATTTCTCCATGGATTGAGTATTTTGATAATTTCATAGTATTTATATAGCACTTAAACCTGCTTTATAATTAGAAAAAGGCGTAAAAATCTCACTTTTTACAATATGGGACCTTTAAAGTTTATAATAATGATGTAATTGTTTAACTTCATGGCATATGTTTACTGTCCTGCAAATATTTACCCTTTAGGTGAGTTTGTCTGTGGACAAGAAGATACTGATGCTCTTCAATATCAACGACCCTGAGAACCGGATAGAGTTGACCTTCCAGCGCCACTATGGAAACATCGTGTCCTACCGCTGGTACTGCACAAGATCACACACTAATGAAACACTGGTACTGAATCATGGCAGTGAGATATTTCTGCTAAAGTTAGTTCTCTTCCTCTTTTCAAGGTACGGTGATGGGTATATTCTGATTGGCTTCTCCCATGGGTACTTTGTGGTTATTTCCACTCACATCAGGGAGATTGGGCATGAGCTCTATCAGGCTCACAACCATAAAGATAGCCTCAACAGTGTGGCCATCTCGCCAGCATTAAACAAGGCTGCCTCCTGCGGGGACAACAGGTACACACAGGCAAAGAAACAGCACAGCCAATCTTGTTTTTTTTTTGTGAAAGTGAAAAAAAACAAAGTCCTGTGTTTCTCCTTGTAGCATAAAGATCCACGAGTTGTCTGAGCTCAAAGATATCAGCAATGTAATTCGGCTGGATGATGAGACTAAAGGTGAGAGAGTCCTCTTTTTCAGCCATACTATCAAAGGGCCATCTTGAGCGCACCACCCACTTCTCCTTCATCTGCCTCTCGCTCTCCTCCTCCAGGTCTGGACCAGCTGAACTGGACAGACGACGGCCAGCTGTTGGCGATCTCCACACAGAAAGGGACGCTCCACGTCTTCCTGACCAAGCTGCCCATCCTGGGTGGCAGCTTTGGTACCCGGCTGGCCTACCTCACCTCCCTGCTGGAGGTCACTGTGTCCAACCAGGTGGAGGAGGTGAGTACACACACACAAACACACACACACACACACTGTAATAGAAACAGTACATTATAAACCTCTACTCACACCACTCACAATAGAAGATTTTTTTGGGAATGAATGAATAATAATTCAGAAAGTGCCTACCTCCACCACCAAGGCTGCACAGTTCTCAAAATGTATCTACCGCTAGAACATTTTTTGAGGAGAATACCTAAATCCTGTGATGTAGAATATAAAAAGAAAAAATGCATAACATTTTTGGCGGTCATCCTCCGGCCAGGAGCTTTTCCTCGCTGCTCCGCTGTAGACACTGGTGCTCCGAAACCCTACCCTCTTATGTCCACAGGGACCGCCAAAATCAACACAAAATGAAAGTCCCTCGTAATAACTGTGACTACATACAATGTAATGTGTCCGTGAAGATTGTGCGACACCAATGTAATGTGACTTACATAGTAACAGATGTAGCATACTGTATCTAAGTATAACCCAACAGGAAAGGGGGAAAGTTGACTGAGGTTCTGTCGGGTTCAGCGGTGTTAACAGCTGGGGGTACACCACCTTCAATCCCTCTTTGATGCACTCTGTTTTTCAGGAGAGTCCAGTGACCATAGAAGTGGAAGTAGAGCCTACTTTCATTGCGATGGGGCCGTACCATGTGGCTGTGGGAATGAACAACAGAGCCTGGTTCTACGCCTTGGTAGACCGAGAACCTGGTGTGTGATGTGTTAACCATGAAAACACTGGTTGCGTCCGAATTTCCATGCTCACATGCTATTAAAGGGACTGTTTGTAACTTCTTTCACATATAAATCAATCTGGGTCGGTGTCCCATGCGCACTCGCGTGTGGCTACGCTGTTCAGACAGACTCCAACACAAACTACACGGAAACACCAAAACCGCAAAGTTATATCTAGTGAAGCCCGTCTTACTAAACAGTGTTGGCCGCGGTCGGAGGACGCGGGGGAGACCGTAGCTTTGGTCTCCAGGGCCGGAGTCTGCTGTACTCTGCTCCTCTGCTCCTCTGCCTACTTGCCTTCACTCACACAGCGCGCTCATTCTCGCTATTTCGCTTCACTCTCATGTGCATGCGCGCTCACTACACACTGCAGAAGAGTTAGTTTAGCTCTGAGAATATCTAGTGAATGTACAGTGGATGTTTCTGCAGATATAAATGCTGCAGCTCCTCCAGACCAACAGAGGTTTTCCGTGTCTTGTGAAGTAACGAGGCTCTGCAGCGAGAAACGTTATCATCTCCGACCAAAACTCCGGTGTCTCCCGGCTGTTCCCTCCGACCGCGGTCGGGAGGCTGAAGCAGGAAAAGCCAACACTAGGATCAGCATTGATTCATGGAGAGACCTTCGTCTTTGTCAGCTAACATTACTGCCAAGCAGCTGAAATATAGAGTGATATTGTGGTTTTAGCTGACGTGTGTCGCCTCACTGTTTTGAGCAATGCTCGTTCATGTCTATGTAGAGCGAGCAAGCGCGAGCCCGACGCTGACTTTCGTTGACTTAACGGCCACAGGTGTCGCTGTTAACAAGCATTTCTGATTCTTACAAACAGTCCCTTTAATATGAAACCCATAGTACGTGAATTGCATACTATTTCCGGTGGAATGTTACAGTATGCAACGCTGGACACTACAGCAGCATACATATCCCACAATGCAATGCGGCAGTAATTACAACCAAAACACACAATTTAAGAGTAAGTTCATAGCTCTGTAACATCAATAACGCTTCAATTTAAACTATAAGTATGAGATTGTTACCTCTTTACTAGGCGTAATATATTTTTTTAATTAATTCAGACTTTGATTTTTACAAACCGTCGATAGGCGTCACATCAGGTTGGCACGGGTTACCATGGTTACACGTCTCCAACCCGACAAGGAGGCTCTCGTAAAGTGACGACGTAAATTAAGATGCACACTACTGCGTATTCACACGATGTAGTATGTTGAACGATAAGTACACATATTGAGTATGTGTAGCGCATAGTATGCGACGAACACCATGTTATGTTCGTTAACATTTATTACACGGTAAAGTTGAATACTCAATTCTGATTGGTCAATCACGGCGGGCTATTATTTCTTTACGGCATGACAGGTTGCTATGTGTAACGGCCCGTTGCTATGCATAACGGCCCGTTGCTATGTGTAACGACCCGTTGCTATGCATAACGGCCCGTTGCTATGGGAGCAGTTGATGTCAGACTCTGGCGGACCGTTTTTTGGTCAAATTATTGACTTTTTGAGTAAGTAGTCATGTATAATGTACAGCTAGCGGGTCATTGTTGTGAAATAAACCCAGACAATGGCTTACTGTACATTACCCCTTACTTAATCATGTAGAGTATCTCTTTGTTTGTCACTCAGGTTTCAATAAGCTGAAGGACATTGAGTATTTGGGGACGATAGCCAGCATGTCTCTTAACTCAGACTACGCAGCAGCACTGTTTGAAGGAAAGGTGCAGCTGCACATGGTGAGTCAGGGCTTTGTCTCTCTTTCTATTGATTGATTATTGAGCAGGCTTCACCATTTATTGTTTATGTTTTTTATAGTGTGAATATACTACAGGTCTGTGTGTGTTTATGTTTAGATCGAAGGCAAAGACCAGGATGAGAAGAAGCAGATGAAGTTGTTTCCAGACAATGACAGACAAGGTCGGATCCTTTGCCACGCACTCACTGCTGACTTCCTCTACTATGGCACTGATGTAAGGCTCAGCACATCCTCACCTCAGTCAGCTCACTACATTTTGTTTAGTAGGACATAACAGGAGGACACTGCTTAGCTTAAAGGGACTGTTTGTAACTTCTTGCACGTATAAATCAATCCAGGTCGGTGTCCCATGCGCGCTTGCGTGTGGCTACGCTGTTCAGACTCAAACTCCAACACAAACTACACGGAAGCACCAAAACCGTAAAGTTCTATCTAGTGAAGCCCGTCTTGCAAAACAGTGTTGGCCGCGGTCGGAGGACGCAGGGGAGACCGTAGCTTTGGTCTCCAGGACCGGAGTTTCTGCTCCTCTGCCTGCTCAGCTCGCTCCACCTCTACACGTTCATGCGTGCACACTACACACTGCAGAAGAGTTAGTGTAGCTCTGAGAATATCTAGTGAATGTACAGTGGACGTTTGTGCAGAAATAAATGCTGCAGCTCCTCCAGACCAACAGAGGTTTCCCGTGTCTTGTGAAGTGACGAGGCTCCACAGGAAGAGAAACGTTATCGTCTCCGACCAACACTCCGGTGTCTCCACTGTTCCTTCTGACCGCGGTCGGGAGGCTGAGGCAGGAAAAGCAAACACCTTGATCAGCAGTGGTTCATGGAGAGACCTCCGTCTGGTCAGCTAACATTACTGCCAAGCAGGTGAAATATAGTGATATTGTGGTTTTAGCTGACGTGTGTCGCCTCACTGTTTTGACGGATGCTCGCTCACATTCAGGTAGCACTTGCACACTGGCAAGCGCGAGCAACAGGACGCTGACTTTCGTTGACTTAACGGCCACAGATGTTTCTGTTACAACCAATTTCTGATTCTTACAAACAGTCCCTTTAACTCACATGTTTCCTTGAGACTTTTCTGTAGCCGTGTGAATGTAAGCATGTTTCTTGTAAAGCCAGCTTACAATGAAGCTGCTCCACAAATAATGATTGGAAGCCCGGCTCCATATGTTCTCTTTTTTATTATCCTCCTCTCCCTTTACCCCTGCCTATCTTTTTCTATTGGATGTTAACATCTCTCTGTCTGTCTGTATCTCAGTCAGGTAATGTGGTGTGTGCCTTGGTGGAGGACTGGCAGATTGTGAGCAGCTACAGCCACTCGGTTGGTGTGAGGAAAGTGTTCCCAGACCTAAATGGCGCACGGCTGGTTTTCATCGATGACAAGAACTGCGGCTTCCTGCTCTCCCCTGCAAATGTCAGTACATACGGTTACTTGACCCATATATGCATGTATACATATAATACAGTATACTCTGTGGTTCTTTGCACTCTGATAAAACCAGCTAATCAAATATCCAGTGATGAAATATGGTAAGTCAGGATGCATTAATATTTTATGGAGATAAGATAAACTAATAAAATAAGAATAATGATGAATAATAAAGTTTATTTATACGGCACTTATCAAAACCAGAGATTACAAAGTGATCAAATAACAGATTAGGATTAACAAGAGTCTAAATGTGTGTGTGCATTTGTGTGTGTCCAATCCAGGCTACAGACTCCTGCTTTGAGCTCCCCAACTTCTCTCCCACCATCACGGGAGTGCTGTGGGACAACTGGCATGCTGACAGAGGAGTGTTTGTAGTTTATGATGATGACAAGGTCTACACCTACGCCCTGCACAAAACCACCATATATGGTAGGCAGGGTGATGCCATGCTATCACACACAAACACACACACATACAACTGTATATCGGATGATAACGGGTTGCGTTATATGCATGTGTTCCAGTGATCACCCGGCTCCTCTGCCTCTCATCTGCTGTGTGTTGCTATGATCTGTGTGTGTCAGTAGTTTGACCGAGATCATCGCTGAGCCACACACACAGACTTAGGCTGCATTCATTCAAAATCCGGCAACTCTGCACCTTCCCGCAGGATTATGCAGAGTTGTGCGGAGTTACCTGTGTGTTTATTTGTGTTTTACAACGTAACCGCTGGGAAACAATCAGAAAATAACGTTTTATTTCTCTGATTCGTTGCTTTGTTCTCACCGCGGTTCCTCACTTCCTTCACTCTCTAGCTCGCTCGACCATCGCTGCTCTCTCTCTCCCTAGCTCGCTCGTTGAGCCGAGCACTTTGAATGCTGTGTGTTTACAAACACCAACCCACAATGGTTACATATTATACCTTTAAAGTACTCCTGTTACCCTTATGTTGTGTAAATGTAGGCATGAGATAACAGGTGCATTATTTTAAACTTCCTTCCTGACTTCCTTCTCTCTCTGCATGTCTGGCCAGGCCCCCGGGTGGTGTTGGTGGGGAGCACCCCACTCCCTTTTTCCCAGAAGCCTTTGCTCTTGTACAACGGGGAGTTGACATGTCAGACGGAGAGCGGCAAGACCAGTGAAGTGTCTCTGAGCACACACGCCTTCCTCAAGAGACCAGGCGGCACATCGACTGATGCACCACCAGAGCCCGGCAAGCAGCTCGCCCAGGCGCTGATGCTCAAGAGGTCAGCTATGTTGGAGAAACTGATCATGTGTGCTTCTGATGGACAAAGAGATATATCAATGTTCACTTTTATATATTTGTCAATTGGAAGCATATTTGGTTGTGAGACCATATGATCAATCCATTCTGCGGTTACTTTTATTAAATGCTGCTGTTCAGGGTGCATATGGGAGCACTGACATTATATAGACAGTTGTACTGTAACTACGGATGTCCCGATCTGATCTCAAAGCTCAGTATCGCGGCCTATTAAGGCATTTTTTAACTGATCGGTATCTGCTATATTGAAGTTTTGAGCCCTATCCGATTCTTTGTTTTACGTCGTGAAGTTTTCATGCCCAACAACGCAACGAGTGCAACCGTCGTCAACTCTACAACTCTGCCTGTCACAAACTTTCTCATTTTACAGCTAAACCGTGCACTACAAGATGATTCTGAAAACATTTGAGGCGAGAAATAGGGATGTGCAACAGGTCCCGTTTTAGTTTGTTTTAGTTTTGTATTTAATTATATTGTGGCTCAGGATAACAATAATATTCCTGAATGAATGTATGTATGTTGACATTGACATGACATTTATTTAATCAGTTACAATTATTGAATTAATCAACACAAATTCCAGTTTTAATGTGTTCAGAGGGGTTTGTCCAAATCTGCTTGCAAAAATCATATATACAATTGGAGAAAAAAAATGTAGTTGCAACTCTTGTTCCTATTCTTTCATTTAGGAAGGACACAGTTATTAGAGTATGTACAACATGGTGGGTTTTACATGTTCAGACAGTATACTAAAAATATGCAAACACAAGTCATGAATTGGTTTCTTCTCCACATATTTAACAAGATGCAGTTAAACAGGACTGTTCTGCTTTTCCAATGCTTTTTTTTTAATACTATACAGAAGGTTTTTTTTTTGTTTCATCCTCCATTCCTCTCACAAAACACTGTTAAATTTTCACTCTACATTAGACAGAGAGGTGGCTGTCACTTCATACAAAAGCAAATTTTCAAGAGGTGAACAATATGCTTGTGTGTGTGTGTGTGTATTCCTGTCCAGGTTCCATGAAGCCTGTGGTCTGTGTAAGTCTGCAGGTAGTAACACAGACTGGCCAGAGGTAGGCAAAGCCTGTCTGGTCCACATGGAGGTCGAGCTGGCCATCAAGGTCTACCGCATGAGCGGCAATGTGGGCATGGTCCTGTCACTGCAGGGCATTCAGGTACAACACAAACCTTGGTTCATATGTCACACCCTGTTGATGACAGACACCGTTTCAATCTGACAGTTCTGATACACCCACCCACCCTCTCTCTCTCTCTCTCTCTCTGTCTCTGTCTCCCTCTGTCCAGGGTATAGAGGACATGAATTTACGGGCAGGACATTTGGCCATGTTTCTAGGTGAATACAACCTGGCCCAGGACCTGTATCTGTCCTCAGGCTGCCCAATCGCTGCCCTCGAGGTAAAAACACACACAATTTAAGAGTAAACAGTCCGTATATGTGCGTAAGAGACCAAGGCTGATTGCTTGTGTCTTTGCTCACCCAGAAGGAAAACTAATTAAGTAATTCCTTACCAATAACCGTGATATTTAAAAATTAGATATTGATATCATGTTAATAAGTCACATATGATAATATTGTGTAAATATAATCCAGCGTCTCTTAAATCATTTTATATATACAGTTATGGTTACAGACTCTCTCTCTCCACCTCCCTACACTCGTATTTCGAGTGTAATTCATTTTCCAAAAAAGAGACAAAACGCACAATAAACAAAGTTAAAGATTAGTTTGACTGATAGCATTATTATTATTTTAAAACATTTCTATAGATATCGCGCTAATATCTTTATCGTGAATTCTAGTGGCCATGATAATCATGTAGGGAAAAATCTGATATTGTGACAGAATTTCTGTATTGGATATTGTCATTAAGTGTAACCTGTAAATGTAAAGCTAAAGATTGTTAATGTAGGCCTAAATTCAAACCAATGTCTTCAGCAGCTCTCGCTCTGTGTGTGTGTTTTAGATGAGGAGAGACCTGTTGCATTGGGACAGCGCTCTTATGTTAGCCAAGAGGTTAGCGGAAGACCAAATTCCCTTTATATCCAAAGAATACGCTGTCCATCTGGAGTTTATGTAAGTACACACACACACACACACACACACACACACACACACACCATTCAGTAGACCTGATCTATGTACACTGTATCTAAACCTCTTTCTCTCCCTTTGTAGTGGCGACTATGTGAATGCTCTAGCACACTATGAAAAAGGCATGACCCAAAATGATAAAG
The DNA here is from genome assembly GCF_015220745.1 of Sebastes umbrosus. Lineage (NCBI taxonomy): Eukaryota > Metazoa > Chordata > Actinopteri > Perciformes > Sebastidae > Sebastes > Sebastes umbrosus. The sequence goes on from NC_051271.1 coordinate 12,266,302, forward strand.
TAAGTGCAATATATTTGATCTCAACTTCTGCAGTGATAACAGTATAAGAAGTCTGAAACTGTGAGCATGAGCTATCAAACTGTGAACTTACAACACACCACAAAAAAAGTAATATGCCTGCATAAAAAAAAATACATTTAATTATTCGTGCTGATGTGTTTTAGTTTTCATAAACAGTGTTAGGATACCAAGGATCATAGCTTCACCATTGATGATATATCACTTCTTTTCCTCTTCTATTTTATTATTATTATAGAGTAAGTAAGAGTATAGACCTGCTCTATATGAAAAGCGTCTTCAGATAACTTCTGTTGTGATTTGACACTATATAAAAATAAATTGAATTGAATTTTAGGCATAAAAAATAAATTGTATCTATTATTTTTCTTAATAATCAATAGCATGTTCAGTCCATGTTTAATGTCTGATGCTTCCTAGCTGAAAATGCCACATAAAGTCTTATCTACTGCTTTCCTTTCCACTCTGTATTTACAAAGAACACTTAGCAGACAGGTAGGCAAATGCACTGTATGTCAGGCTTAGATCATTTGTGGTTTAATACAAATACTTAAAGGTTCCAGTCTGAGTAATGAGGATCATAATGAAATAATTTTAATTGTGCTTACTTTAAAGTCTCCTCTTCCACCGCCCTCACCTTCCTCCATCCCCCCCCTCGCTGTGCAGTTCCAGGAGCATGACGAGGCGTGTAAAGCCGGTGTAGCCAGGATGTCCATCAGGATGGGTGAAATCAGGAGAGGAGCCGCTCAGGCAATTCAGCACCCAAGCAGAGTCCTCAAGAAGGAATGTGGAGCCATACTGGAGAGCATGAAGGTAGAGGGTTTTCTTGTAAACTATATGTTTTGGTAAATTCCCATATCATAGGTTAGCTGTAGACTACAGTCGTCTGATGTGTTGGTGTTTTATAGTGTGTGTTTCTCGAGGAGTGTTGCAAGTATCTGAGCATCAGATAATGTTGTTGAATGTCTTTTTGTTCATATCTTCTTCTGTGGTCTCTCTTACAGCAATTCCCTGAAGCCGCTCAGCTCTATGAAAAAGGACAGTATTATGACAAGGCTGCATCGGTCTACATTCGTTGCAAGAACTGGTGAGACAAACACCAAATACACACCAACGCACTCAGACCTGCAAGTTTCTCTCCTCCTTTATACAATTCCACTTTATGTTACTCCACATTCAGGGCGAAGGTGGGAGAGCTGCTGCCACATGTCTCCTCTCCCAAGATCCACCTGCAGTACGCCAAGTCCAAGGAGGCGGACGGCAAGTAGGTTCTTAGTGTGAACATCCGTCACATAGGAGATAATGATGTCATTAAAGAAGAAGCCAATGTAATGCGTACTGTGTGCACCAGGTATAAGGACGCTGCACAGGCCTATGAGAGCGCAAAAGACTGGGACAACGTGATACGTGTGTTGCTGGACCACCTGAACAACCCGGAGGAGGCTGTTCGCATCGTCAGGGAGACGCAGAGCATCGACGGAGCAAAGATGGTTGCCAGGTAAGACAAACATGAGCGCAGGTGTATACAAACAACCACAGCCAAATAGTTTGGTACTTTACTAATTGGGCTTTTCTACTGACATCCCATAAATGTAACCCATAACTTATTGTCACGGCACAGGTACAAGTGGTAAACTTATTTTTTTATATGTTTTATAAACTTTATTATTATGAGAAAATTAAGAAAAAAATTCTCTGATTCCAGCTTCTTAAATATGAATACTTTCTGGTTTCTTTACTCCTCTATGACAGTAAACTGAATATCTTCGAGTTGAGAGTAAAACAAGACATTTGTGGACGTCATCTTGGGCTTTGGGAAACACTGATCGACATTTCTCACAATTTTTTGACATTTTATAGACCAAACAACTAATCCATTAATCGAGAAAGTAATCAACAGATTAATCGACAATGAAAATAATCGTTAGTTGCAGCCTTACACCTTTAACATATATTTGTGTGTGTCTCAGGTTTTTCCTGGGGTTGAACGACTACGGCTCAGCCATCCACTTCCTGGTGCTCTCTCAGTGCAACGATGAAGCTTTCCAACTGGCACAGCAGCACGGGCAAATGGAGGTCTATGCAGACATCATCGGTCAGTCTGTGTGAATGTTCATATGGGCCATGTAGGCAATTTCACAGTTTGGGGTTAATGGGTCTGACTTTATTTCCTGTTGCAGTGGTTGCTAGGCTGTTTTTTCTAGCACTGCAATTCCAGTGAAACGGTCTGTAAGTTGAATGTTAATGCATGACTGCTGCGGTGTGTGTTCATCAGGTCCTGAGGCGACGCAGGAGGACTACCAGAGCATTGCTCTCTACTTTGAGGGAGAGAAGAAACACCTGCAGGCTGGCAAGTTCTTTCAGAAGTGTGGGCAGTACAGCAGAGTAAGAACGTTCCCTTATTATTACTCAATGACTCATCTTTTACACTAATGTATGTATGTTCTAACAGATATTGACTCACTCTGACCCGTCCACCGGGTTTCTTCTCTCTCTCTCTCTCTCTCTCTCTCAGGCCCTGAAACACTTCCTGAAGTGTCCCAACACTGATGACAACCTGGCAGTCGAGATGGCTATAGAGACGGTGAGAGCTCCGTGTGTCAAACTGAATATCCAGACGGCACCCGATTCAGCTGTTATCAAGCCATTAAATTGAAACTTAAAACCAACATTTTCTAACAGGTTGTAAAACTGCATGAAATGTGACGTTTTTGAACACAAACAACAAGGCTTCTTTAATTTTAGGCAACAAAACTACTTGGTTAAGTTTAGGGTAAAATGTTTTGCTTAAAATAACTACGTGTACGTTTCAAAAGTGAGGTTTATAACCACTGAGAACGCATTTAATGGCCTGATAACAGTCTAATCGATTGGAATATCCCAGTGCATGTACAAAATTTTGTGACCATTCAGTTAAGTGTTTTTGATGTGTTTGTGTTTCTCAGGTGGGTCAGGCCAAGGACAGTTCTCTGACCAATCAGCTGATAGATTACCTGATGGGAGAGAGTGACGGCATGCCCAAGGTAATCAATACACTGGAGCCTTCTCTCTTTACTTTGACTCAGTGGATGTGACTTTCCTGGCAACATGATTTTGTTGTGATATATCCAGCACTACATCATTGTTTTATACATGATGTATTCATCACTCATTCTCCCTCTCATTGTTTCTCCTTCTCCTTGTCTGGTGTGTGTGTTTGTGTTTGTAGCGTCACTCAGTGAGTTTGTGGATTTATGTTTTTGAACTCAGACCCTGTAACTGTTTGATCAGCAGATAAAACAAAAAAAACAAACACATTAGGCCCAATGTCTTGTTCCTAAATTTGATAGTTTCTTTCCATTCATGTGGGAGCTGAAAGCTGAAATTCCTAAATGTTAAGAGAGGGCACATTTTCAGTCGCTAGGTGTCTCAAGTCCAATAACACTCTATCCACAAGTCTTGTGTTTTTAGAAAGTAACAAGCCAACAGCTCTGTGGTCTAGTAGGAGTTCATTATTTTTCATAAATTGCCTGTATAAAAGGCAGCTGGGCTGTCAGCGTAGTATGAGGACTTGTGTGTATGTGTGTCATAGGTAAAGTTCATCATTGTGAGTATCTCAGAGATACTAACTCGAGGTCTTGATGTAGGACGTGCTCAGTGCTGTCATTGTGTGGCAGTAGGGAGTGACACTTAATTAAACATGTGATGGCTAGTTGACCTTTCTTTCCTCTTCCCAGGATGCTAAGTACCTGTTCCGTCTGTATATGGCGCTGCAGCAGTATAGGGAGGCTGCTCGCACCGCCATCATCATCGCCAGAGAAGAGCAGTGTGCAGGTACAAACATATTCACACAAACAATGTGCACCAATAACGTCAACCATGACTGGGCACACAACCTTAATCATACATGTATGTTACTCACATGATATATTTCCTGCGTTTTTGCATGTCCTACTCCTACAGGGAACTACCGTAATGCTCATGACGTGCTGTTCAGCATGTACACGGAGTTGCAGGCCCAGAAGATTAAAATCCCAGCTGAGATGGCCACCAATCTGATGATCCTCCACTCCTACCTGCTGGTCAAGGTCAGGACATACCAATGGGCAACCTCCAGATCTAGTGGAGTCAATGCTGAAGTGCCTTAAACTTGCATTTTTTCTAATAGCCAGCAGGGGGCGACGAGTTTATGGTCTCAATTGCTAGTTTCAAGTCTTCTTCGATACAGCATGATGTTCATTTAGTAAATTATGGTCCCATTTAGAGTCAAATAGACAACAAAGCAGGGTGTGCTTTAGGGCGTGGCTAAATTGTGATTGACAGGTCACTACCATGGCGTCGTCCGCAGTCCACAAACCGAGGTTGTGTCGAGAAGGGAGCCCGCAAATTGTGAAATCTGATATGAAATCTGCAAAAACTCTTGCAAGACTCGCTGCCCGATGACCTATCCTAAGCTTAACTAAAACTATTCTAGTTTGCTGGCTCCCTTCTAGCCGCTACCACAAACCAATGGGTGACGTCACAGTGACTACGTCTACTTCTTCTATACAGTCTGTGGTCCACACCTGCGATGTGTTAGCTCTTTATTTACTGTAGTCATGGTGAATTGATTTTTTCATAGACTCTCCATGTTTTTTTGGGGAGCATTTTGTCTGAAAATATTTTTTGTTAAAAATGTACTGTTACATGATAAAGCTTCTCAATCTTAACGTTACGTAAGTGTGTAGTGTTTCTGACTTTGTAAATTATATTATGTAGATTCATGTAAAGAGGGGAGACCACCTAAAAGGGGCACGCATGCTCATTCGTGTCAGCAACAACATCAGCAAGTTTCCTGCACGTGAGTCCACAGAGAATTTTACCAACTCTAATCTACAGTACTTTTAAAAAACAATCTAAATGAAGCTTAAATGTCACTGAAAATTTAAAAATTGTCCACCAGAAATCTCATCAGTGTTTATGTGTGTGTGGGTAGATGTTGTTCCTATTCTGACATCAGCAGTCATCGAGTGTCACCGTGCCGGACTGAAGGACTCGGCCTTCAGCTTTGCCGCCATGCTGATGAGACCAGAGTACCGAAACGAGATCGACCCAAAGTACAGGAAGAAGATCGAGGCCATGGTTCGGTGAGTGATGAGTGATGTTTTCTTTGTCAAACTCCCTCTCCTCTTCTTTCCTAACCTCCCTCCTTCTACACATATACAGTATGTACTTCACCTCATCTGTCCGACACTTGCCTACTTAAAGGGCAACTTCAGTAGTTTTCAACCTGGACCCTCTTATCTCATGTGTTTTTGTCTAACTGACAAATAGGGACAACAATTTCCGAAATTGGTCCAGTATTGAGGGAGAGCGCTGTAGACGGCAGCTGCTCACAGGCTGCAATATGGTGCTATTGGGGCAAGCTGGCACTGTCATTTACGTCCACTAAAAGTGCTGGATACAGGATGAAAAAGTGTGGATGAGGTCTTTGAATTCGATGGCTGCCAGTATTTATTTATTCAGATTTAACAACGAGACTTCTCCTTGAGCGGGACTTGTACACAATAACAAACAGACTTGATCAAGCAAAAAAGCAAGAAAATGTTTTATTACTCTGTGGGGTCTTCCATAATGTTGTCAGACACTTATAATAACAATCTGAGCCTGTCAGTGGCAAAAACAAGCACTTTTAATGAACGTAATGTTATAATAACGCCGCTCACTTGCCCTCACAGCTTGTTTCATGGCTGCCGGTTTCAGCGTCCTCCCTCAAAACTGAACCAATTTCAAAACTTGTTGTCCCCATTAGTCAGTTAGACACAAGAACATGGGAAAATAGGGCCCATGTTGAAAAATACCGAAGTTACCCTTTAATCCTCTCTGTCATCTGCTCTACCCCACATACTGTACATATATGGCCACACCACAGACGTCCACACACATCAGAGCTGGAGGAAGAAACTACTCCATGTCCCTTCTGTGGCTTCCAGCTGCCACAGAACGAACTGCTGTGCATCTCCTGCAAGAACAACCTGCCCTACTGCATTTCCACGGTACAAACACGTCATCACTGACTTATTCATACACACTCTAAACAAGTAGTTTACCCTGTACTTGTATTTTTTTAACAAAGTTTATTTCTGAATTTTATTTTTTTATTTGTATATTTGTGAGTATTTATTTATTTGCACACTTGTCAGTAGTTTTGGAAAGCATTATGAATATTAATTACAAAAAATGAAACAATTTAGGACAATCCCAATCCCAATACATGTGAATTAGAGTGGCCTGGTTCTCACGATATAGACACATGGGGTCTATATCGGGTTATACAGTACTTGTATTTTTATCATTTGATCTCTCTACATTTTTCTTTTTTCTCAGGGTCGTCATATGCTGAAAGAAGACTGGTCTGTGTGTCCTCATTGTGAATTTCCCGCCCTTTACTCTCAGTTCATTCTGTAAGTGATTTTTTCGACTTTCTACTTGATAATAATTTCTCAAATCACGTTAGACAGTAGCAGTTTGCTGGTTTAGAGTACTGGCACCCTTTTTTCCTCAATTTAAACTAATAGTTATTAGGAAATACACTTATTGGCTTTCTTGCTGAGAGTTAGATGAGAAGATTGATACCAGGAAGTCACTGCTCCTTCAGACATGAGTAGTATCAATCTTCTCATCTAACTCTCTGTCAAAATGCGAATAAGTGTATTCCCCATAATGTCGAAGCACTGATGAGTCACTTCTCTCATTCATTGTCACATTCACAAATCTACACTGAACTGTTTGTGCGTCCAGGTTGCTGGAAACGGAGACGGTGTGTCCCATGTGCTCGGAGACTCTGAGTGACAAACAGGTAAAGAAGATCCCTGATTGTTCCAAATACCTGCAGACTGATGAGCTGGAGCAGTAAAGAAAAAACAACCGATCACATGTATATAAATGTCAAGCCTTTTTCTATTTGTTTAAATGTTCTAATATATATTTTTGGATGGATTGTATGTAGCTTTTAGTTTTGTACCATGTGAAAAACATACCTGAATTTCAAAGATGAATCAAATAAAGAATGCTGTATATTTAGGTGAAATGTTCTCTGTTTGTATTTTATTAGCTCATGTGTTTGTAAACGGAGTGGCTGAAGATAATTCAGAGATCTCAAGAACCATTCTGTTGTGGATTTTACTTTACGCTGTGTAGTTGGAGTTTTTTTTAAATAAACATTTCAGTTTTTGACAAAACATCCCCCCCACCACAAGGTCCATTTAGTAGCTGTTCTGTAGCTGTTGATCAGATAACAAAATCTTCCTCAGATGAAGTTTGCCCAGTTGTGATAGAATTGTAGATGTTAAAATGAGAACTTTAAGGACCTCTTGTCCCTGTTGGTATAAAATGTTTGTTTGAAAGCTACTAAATGGACATTGGCTTGAGAGTGTTTTGTCAACTACAGTTTCCAAAGTCAAGAAAGAGCTTTTGATCTCAAAATGTTACTATGTTATTTAATTTTGACATATATAAAAATACCATAGTATGTAAAAAAAAAAAAAAAAAAGTCATAGTATAGTATGTTGAAAAAAACGTGAAGTCATAGTATAGTATGTCGAAAAACTTTTTAAAAAGTCATAGTATGTCCAATAAAATGCAAAGAAGTAATACCATAGTATGTCGAAAATGTTTTAAAAAAGTCATATAATATGTCGAAAAAATGCAAAAATTCAAAGTATAGTATGTTGAAACAAATTTCGAAAGTCATTTTATAGTATGTCCAAAAAATTAAAAAAAGTAATACCATAGTATGTCGAAAATGTTTTAAGTCATAGTAGAGTATGTTGAAAAAAATTCAAAACTCATAGTATGGTATGCAAAAAAAGTCGTAGTATAGTATGTCGAAAAAAAGGCATAGTATTGTATGTCAAAAATAACTAAAAAAAGTCATAGTATATTATGTTAAAAAAAACTTGAAAAAGTCATAGTATGGTATGTCTAAAAATAATTGAAAAAGTCATAGTATAGTATGTAAAAAAAAATCTGAAAGTCATAGTATAGTATGTCAAAAACAATTGGCATAATATAGTACATCGAAAAAAATGGCATCGTATAGTACTTCGAAAAAAAGTTAATATAGTATGTCAAAACAAATGCCAAAAAAAGTCATAGTTAAGTATGTAGAAATAAAGTCATAGTAACATATGTCAAAAAAAAATCCTAAAATAGAATTATAGAAAAATTGGTCATAGAAAATGTCATAGTATAGTAGGGCTGGGCGATATAAAAATGTCAATCGTATATATTTTCTATATCATTACTTTTGCAAAGTCGAAAAAACAGCGACCGAACTCCGTTAAGGCAATATTTAAGTAATTTGGACAATGCTTTAGGTTCTGATCCTTGCATGTGGGAGCAAAGCTTAGTAAATCAAGCGCTGTTTTACAAACATGGGGAAATGGTCTCGGGCTCGGCCAACGGCTTACTTTACGCTGTGTGGTTTGATTTTTCTAAACAATGTTTTTGACAAAGTCCACTTGGTAGCTGTTCTGGATCACAACATTTTCCTCAGAAATTTGCCCAGTTGTCCTACAATTGTAGATGTTAAAATGTCTTTTTCTGAGAACTTTGAGGACCTCTTGTCCATGTTGTTTTCCATGACAACTGGGCAACTCCATCTGCTGATGAAGATTGTGTGATATGACAAGACTGAAAGCTATTTAATGGACTTTGGGGTGAGATTGTTTTATCAACTACTGCTTCCAAGGTCAAGAATGAACTTTAAATCTCAAAATGTAAAGTCTTAATAATGTTTTCAGTCTTGAAGAGCAGAACTGTTTGAAGAACGACTAGTGCAACTGCAGAATAAGTTCTGAACCCTGATATCCATTAATCAATTTGGCTTTTTCTAGAGCGATTAGCCGATTTCTTTCATTATTTTTCGACATTTCATAGACCAAATGATTAATCGTAAAAAATAATTGGCAGTCAGTAAGTAGTATCCACATTATTAAACATTATCCTCACACTGAATACGATTTTGATTCCATTGTATCAATTGACTTTTGAGTGGAGTTTTTCAAAATAAATTTCGGAGTAGTCAGGTAATCGGAGAATATGATCTATATTCAGGCCAAGTGTAATCTACAATTTTAAATAAAAAAAAAATAACTCCCAGAAGCCATTTTCTTAACGCGTTTGTTAAAGGGAGTGTATTTAACTTCTTACACGTATAAATCAATCCGGGTCGGTGTCCCATGCGCGCTCGCGTGTGACTACGCTGTTCAGACAAGACTCCAACACAAACTACATGGAAGCACCAAAACCTCAAAGTTACATCTAGTGAAGCCCGTCTTGCAAAACAGTGTTGGCCACGGTCGTAGGACGCGGGGGAGACCGTAGCTTTGGTCTCCAGGGCCGGAGTCTCTGCTGTACTCTGCTCCTCTGCCTGCCTGCCTTCACTCACACGATGCTCGTTCATGTCTATGTAGAGCGAGCACAAGCTTGAGCTCGAGCAACAGGACGCTGACTTTCGTTGACTTAACGGCCACAGGTGTCGCTGTTAACAAGCATTTCTGATTCTTACAAACAGTCCCTTTAAACAAAGAAATTGATCAATGACACTCTTGAGTGACATTTCTCTTTTAATCCTCATGAAATTTTTTACAAAATTTGAATTTACAGGAACAGTCTTAGCAAAGAGTAACAGTCTTAAACATCGCAGTCACGTTATTTACAGCCTCGACACCTGGACCACAAACTAATAACGGAAGAAATACACTATACTCCTGATGAGACGCATGTTACCACAGAGGTGTACAGACATGATAATGGATGGAATATACATCATTTGTTCGATATAGAGACACTGATGGAAACACTACAGGAAGTTAAAAAAGTGGAAAGACATTTTCTTACTAGCTTAGTGTGGTTAGAGTCAAGTGTTGAGGGACAGATGAGTTACCTGCAGAGGTTAAGACCAGCCTCACTACTGTCTGATGCTCACTAAAGCGTCGTTGCAAGTGCAAAGGAAGAATATCACAGTCTGTGGGGCGGAGGGAGGCAGACCAGGACAGTTTTCCTCCTCTGGTCATCGGTCATTTCTTGGCTTTTCCTTTGCCTTTCCCCTTGCCTTTCCCCTTCCCAGTATCCTCCTTCTTATCTTTCTTTGACTCCTTGGTGACTTTGGCCTTCTTCTGCTGCAGGTAGGAACAAGACATGGACGACATAAAAAGAGAAAGATATGAAGACGGCCTTTGGCATGGAGTGTACACGGGATCAAATGGGTTTGTACATTGTTAATGCTCTTACTTTGATCATGGCGTCTGTTTTGACACCCTCGTCCTCAGACTCCTGCACTTCGTTGTCAACTTCTTCTCCTCCCAACTCCGACTCCCCCCCGCCACCACCACGGCGGCCCTTCTTCACTACTTGCAGAGAGTACGGCGTCAGGTGAACTTCTTTGTTGTAGGCCCGCGTGAATGCTGCCTTCACCTGTGAGGAGACAGTGTAGTAATGTTAGAGGTCGTAGGCTCTGATGAAGATTAAGATATAATAATTGAATAAAGGAAAAAAGCTCCATAGTACAGAACTGCTGGTGCTGGTTAAGGTGTGTATTGAGCATTAGGTTTAACAGTTATAGGTATAAGTGGGTAAATAAAGCAGAGTGATACTCAGATATGCTGCAGTGCTGTCAACCAATCACAATGGCCTGAACTAACTGTGGTATTATACCCCTTCCCGTCTCCTGCTGACCTTAGAGTCCAGTTTGGAGTAGGGGTCTGGCTGTCCACCCCAGACGCTGATCTCCATCATGCTGTCCACGTCCTCCTTGATGAGCTGGTAGTCGTCCAGCAGCTGCACAGCTTCAGCGGCGCCCTCCGCTCCGCGCTTCTGAAGTGGGCTCAGAAGCGCCTGCCGCAAGTAGTACAAGTAGTCCAGGTTCACCGACTGTCTGCTACTCATCGTCCTGCAAACAAAGAAAACATTCAAATACTCTAATGAGATTTTTGTGTTTGACAACGTGTAAATAGGTAAAAGACAGTGATCGAGGCCTACTCACTTTAAACCCATGTGTGAGGCCAGCTCCTGGACGATGCGTGAATGTTTATTGGTGGAGGAGTACTTGCCGAGCCAGCTGGGGAAGGTGGGGAACTGACTCATGTAGCCTCTCATGAGCTCGCCTGGTAACACACTGGCATAGATGGCCTACAAGCACACACACACAGACCAGCACAATGATGAATCTCTGGTGACCTGTGTGTATTTACATTTAAATATCATGATATAGAAATGTAATCATAAAAGTCATAAAAAATGTAATAATATAGTATGTCATAAAGTCATTAAAAAAGGCATAGTATTTTAGGTTATAAAAAGTCATAGTATGTCATAAAAAATGTCATTAAAAGTCAGTATAGTATGTCATAAAAAAGTTATATTATGTCTAAAGCGATCAAAGTGTCAAACTGTTCACTGTTTTGCGATAATGCAAATTTGTTTTAACGCCACTCATTTCTTTAACGCATCTTGCGATTTTTAGGTTGTAGCAGGCTCAGTTTTAAAGCTAGAACGAAAATATCATATGAAACTAGAAAACCTAATGAATCCATTGGTACCAACCATGTCATACTAGCTTGTCGTGAAGGAGGTTGAATAACGCTACAAACTTACGCTAGGCGAGGAAAAACTGGCATGGCCATTTTCAAAGGGGTCCCTTGACCTCTGACCTCAAGATATGTGAATGTAAATGGGTTCTATGTGTACCCACGAGTCTCCCCTTTACAGACATGCTCACTTTATGATAATCACATGCAGTTTGGGGCTAGTCATAGTCAAGTCAGCACACTGACACACTGACAGCTGTTGTTGCCTGTTGGGCTGCAGTTTGCCGTGTTATGATTTGAGCATATTTTTTATGCTGAATGTAGTACCTGTGAGGGTTTCTGGACAATATTTGTCATCGTTTTGTGTTGTTAATTGATTTCCAATATAAATATATACATACATTTGCATAAAGCAGCATATTTGTCCACTCCCATGTTGATAAGAGTATTAAATACTTGACAAATCTCCCTTTAAGATACATTTTGAGCAGATAAGAAATGTGCGATTAATTTGCGATTAATCGTGATTAACTATGGACAATCATGTGATTAATTGCGATTAAATATTTTAATTGATTGACAGCCCTAAGTATGTGTTATTATATTATTACACGGCTACTTGAATGAGTGTGCCTTTGTGTGTCTGAGTGTGTGCGTGTTTTACCTGTGTGGGCAGCAGCGACCAGTTCTGCGAAGAGCGGATCCGTCTGTCCACCAGGTCTCCTTCAGAGATGGAGTCAGCCGTCTTGCTGAGTAACATCAGGTGGGACTTCATGTCACCACTGTGAGAAGAGAGACATGAAAATAATGGGATAGTTAGACGTGGTAGGAAGATTGATACTGCTCTGATATTTGTGTATTAATGGAGCTACAGTAGAGCCAGCAGGCAATTAGCTTAGCTTAGCTTAGCATAGAGACTGGCAACAAGTGGACACAGCTAGCTTCTCTCACCCAGCAGCCTTTGGCCGAACATGCAGGTAGTTCTCTTGGACAAAGAGCGGCGCTAGCGAGTAGTCGTGGAAGAAGAGGTCAGACTTGTCGATGAGGCTCATGTGGGTCTCTTCCCCGGCGGCAAACACCTTCCTACAAACATCAAACGGCCCCAGTTTCATGTCCTTGCGGGCGTTGACTGCGTCAGACTTGCACTGGTCATACGTCATCATCTTGTTTTTGGCCGACCACATGCTCAGGTTGTGGATCACCTGGAGAAAAAACAGTCAGCAAGGTGAGAGGGGAGACCGAGGGTGGCGAGTGAAGATATAACATCAGTGTGAATTTATGATACTTTGTCTTCTTTACCTGTCGGACATCCTGATTGGAGGCTAGGATAATTTCATTAAGAGCTGGGGGTGGGATCTTGATTCCCTCCTTGAAGGCGAGGGACATCATGGCTCCCTGAAAAATTAAAATGAAAAAGGAGTTGAGGAGCAGGAAAAGTAAATCTTTACATTTAAGAGCTCACTTTCAATATTTAAATTTAAAAGTGGGTAAAAGACAAACATCAGTTAATGTCTATTGCTGTGTGTCATTATTGGGATTCATTTGCATATATTGTCTATTTGTCTGTTGTATTTTATTTCTATTTAAAAATGTAACTGGTGTGCTGTCTTGGCCCAGGCCTCCTTGGAAAAGAGACTCTATCTTAAGGGATTTCCTGCTTAAATAAAGGTTACATTATGTTTTGGTTTTTTTTGTCAGATGTGGGACAGGATGTGTGTGTGTGTGTGTGTGTGTGCGTGCGTGTGTGTGTGTACCTTGATCTGTTCCACTCGCGGCCTCTGGAAGCGCAGATCGAAGCAGTAGTTGGCCAGTGACCTGATCTTTTGGTGATTACGATCGTTGCACATGCAGATGATGGGAATCTTTGAATTCCTGATGAGGCCGATCATTTCCTGTAGGAGGCGAAAGGTCAAGAGGTCAGTATTAACGTGATGCATCTGTCCACCAATTGTTATTTTCAGTGCCCTACAGAAACAGTTGCTAGGAGGAGTTAATTTCACTGAAATATGCCAATTTGACAATCATTATTTCGGTAAATGCACTAACAACAGCTCTAAAAGATGCACCAATCTCATCATAAATCAGACGTGAGCCTCTGAACCTGAGGGGTTTTCTTAAAAAACATCCATATTTCTGTCTAAAAGTTAAGAAGTATGATCAACCACCCCTTTAATCTCTTCAAAATGTGACTGTTCAAACTGTCAGAGAAATGTGTTGTTTTTTTTTTACCTGGATTCCTCCGCGGTCCTCGTTGCCAGCCATTCCATCAATCTCATCCATGATCAGGACGTGTTTACTGCTCACTTTCTGAGATGTGCCTACAAAACACACACCAACAGTTACATATACCTCACAGTATTCACTTCAATCATGGACGAATAGTGTGTTACGTTAATTCTGAAAAGAGAAAATAATAAAATGAACCTTGAAAATGACCAATTTCTGTAATTTTTTAATTCACAATCCCGCCTTCTCAACAGATTGAAAAACAGTTAATGCGGCAGTAGGTACTGAGGTACGTTGTACTTAGTAACAGCTCTTCTTGCAGAAATCACAGCCTCCAAATGATTCTTGCATCGAGCCATTTGATCGCGTTCATTTTTGAAATATTCGTATTAGTTTGTTCTGCATGCACTGTATGTGACCACATACTATTAGAGCATGGGTATCTCAATCTGAGGCTGCATAAGAGTTTTTTGTACTACTTAACTTGGGTAAAATATTAGTACACTGCATCACAAGATGCTAACAGTCGTCAGTATTTTCTTGGCAATGCTGTTATGCAACCAAATCAAACTCAAAGACTTCCTAGTGCTGCTTCACAATTAAAACCTTCCAGTTTTTTGTCTTCGGAAACAAGCACATCACTAAAAGCTATTGTAGGTTCAAATGTGTAAGAGATGGAAACACGGAGAAACAGAAAAGAGCGATCACCTTTGTAGAAGCCTTCGATGCTTGTGTTATTAAGTGACTCTGCGACGACTTGCTTCAGATTGTTTTTGCTGCGAGTACAGCTGGCGTTCATCTCCACGTAGCTGAAGCCCAACTCCTGCAGGCCGACACACAAACACAGTGGAGAGGCTGAGTCAAAAAGAGGCTGAGATCAAAGCAAAATGTTAACTAATATGGTTGCAGCAATACTTTAAAATAATACACACACTGTTGTGAATACAAAGAAAATACAAAGAAAAGCACCCAACAACATTACTGTGTGTTTTCAGACTCACCTCACAGGCCAGGGCAGCTGTGGTGGTCTTCCCCACGCCCGGAGGTCCAGAGAGCAGAGCAGCTTTGTATCCTGATCCATCATCTTTCCCTCCAAACTTACCAAACCTAGCAACTGCACAGCAATAAACAGCACAAAGCACACGCAATTCAACCCAGACAGTTTTACAACTAAAAGTCACTGAAACAACATGAGCTTGGGTATTTAGTTTCTATCATTACTCTGATTTCTGCTCACACGCCTCAAAAAACAAATAGAGATAAACCGTCTGCTACCTGCTGGCTTGGAAGTGCCCCCGCTGTGGTGTTTGTACCAGTTCTGTAGCCAGCGGATCAGCTTATTGGCACAGCTCTGATCTCCCTGTTGACCAATCACAGTCTTCAGAGAGCGCGGGCGGTACTTGTCCACCCACAGCAGACTGACGTCATCCCCTGTCGGTGAGGGGGATGATGGTCCTGGGGCTGAAGCTGAAGAAGCAGAGGAGGAAAGGCCCAGCTCCCTCCGGGCTGTGTGACCTGAGCCTCTTCCAGGTGGAGTGCCTCTATCTCTGGTCCTGGCACCGTGGCCTTGTGCAAGGCTGGTCTTTGATGGGCTCGGGGTCTGAGGGGATCTGGAATTACCCTTGGAGGGAGAGATCTTCTGGGATTTGGGGGTGCTCTTTGAGGTCTTGCTGGGGGGAGTCCTGGTCATTGACGCTTTGCTCTAAAAAAAAAGAAAACATCCCAGATAAGTTAAAACACATCAAAATAAAATTCATCCTTATGTGCATTATATAATTGCAGTTAAAGACCAACTGAAATTAAATTGTTTCTTCTGCTACAACATACAGATGAGGTCTGTAAATCAACCAAAGGAGCATTTCTGTTGTTCTTCTTTTCAATAAAAAAATATATTAAAAAGAAATTTGAAAATCACTTTTACTGCAAAAAAAAATTGTTTGTGATTTCAGTTGGACTTTAAAAAAGGTTTTGACATCTTCTAGGTTAAAATGATTCCACCGCTAACGAAATAAACAATGGAATCACTTTGTAAACAGCATGGTTGAAGCAAAAATGTGAGAGCTGACCTCAGCCTCTGCAGCGATCTCATACTTGGACTTCTTTCCGGGTTTGGTTCTGATCAGCTCCAACAGACCATCCTCATCCAGGATCTTGGTACCGAGACTCTCCGCCTGAGTATAAAGCAATTGTACAGAAATACTATATTATTTGACGAACAGATACAAGAGAAACGGTACAGAAAAGAGGCATGAAGGGAAAGACAGAAAGTCTCAAATTAGAGAGATTGCTGCTGCTTGAATACTTCTTTAACTATTGTTTGGTGCCTGCATATACCGCTCATATATCAATGTGAGTGTCATTTTACTCTGCACTCTCAATTTATTAGATTAACAGATTGTGTATTTTTAAAGGCTGATATAATAATGATAGTTTGGAGAAGGAAAAAGCATATAGCCGATTAATTTGGCCAATCAGGATCAGGTTGGTCACCTTCTCGAGCTTCGAGACTCCGCTGTCTCTGCCCTGCACCACGTAGGTGGTCTTCTTACTGATGTTGCCCGTCACCTTGCCTCCGTAGCGCTCGATGAGGGATTTGGCATCATCCCTCTCCATGGACTCCATGACCCCCGTCAGCACAAACACGCAGCCCTCCAAACAGTTCTCCGCACCCTGGAAAACCCACAACATAGTTAGTGATTCAGAACAAGACAAAGGCAGTTCAAGGGAAGATGGTTGTCAGTCTGAAGGCTGATGTGTGTGTGTTACCTGTGGGATTTCCTTGGAGCCCAGAGCTCGTGGTCCATCTCTGTTGAGGAAGTTCTTGTAAGCTGCAGAGTTTACCTTCTTCTTCTCTGAGTCGTTTGGACTCGTACTTGTGCTCTGATCAGATTGAGAGACAGAGAGGACATTTAATTTGTTTTTAAATGGTTTTAACTTGTGCACTCCATGTTTTTCACTATTTTTTAATTTGCATACTGTATATATGAGGTGTTTATGTGTTTTGTGTTTTATCATGAATGAGGACAAATAAATTGATAGATAATGTCCATCATGATATTGATACAATGCATTTTAACTGACAGGTAAGGGCCTGTGTCCATATAGCGTTTTCTTGTGAGCTTATGACAATAAGATATTGTTGTCATAAAAAAAGGCTCTGAGCTCATTTTCTATGAAACACTGGGATGACGCGCTCTTCAGTGCCCTGCGGCCGCTTTTCTACCATAAAAAGATTCTATATGGACACAGGCCCTCGGGCATCTACCTTGCTCACCTCTGGTTTCTTGGGAGAAGTTTTAACTGTTGTGGCCGTGGTTCCTGCTTTGGGAGTGAACTTCCTGTCTGAGCTCGGCGAAGCGAAGGGCTCCTTTTTGGGAGAGATTTTTATTTTTGTGGGCGAAATTGGTGTTTTGCTCTTTGGCCCTTCATCTCTCTCTTCTTCCTTTTTCTTCATCATGGCCAGTTTGGAGCTGGCTTTGACGGTGGAGGAGCTCTTTTTAGGAGTCGGACCAATCACATCCTCCGACATGCTGCCCCTTCGGTTGGTCTTTGACGAGCTGCTCGTGCTGCCAGTAGCCGAGTCTGTACTGCTCTTTTTGGGAAATGCGGCAGCAGTTGGTTTCTCATCAGAGCCTTTGCGAGCCTGGATGAGGACACACGTAAAACATTTTATTTAACAACCACTATTATCACAAATAATAATAATAATGTTGCTGGTTTTGTGTTTTTTAAAATCACCTTCTTCGCTTGAGGCTCCTCGTCCAGCATGGCCAGAGTTCTGGCGAAGTCCTCGTCCTCATGGACCTGCTTTTCCAGCTGAGTGAAGTCGGACCGAGAAAGCAAAATTATGAGAATGAAAAAGCAGAGGGCAAACTCAACTTTCAATAAAGGTTTTAACAGAGCAGCACATTTTGACACATTTTAGGTGATATTCCTGAGACTTTTTAAGTAAAGCCTTCAACACAGTATCATTATTTTGAATTTCAGTAATTCTCCAAAAGATTCATATTTCCATTTTCACATTTCCAGGCATGAGAGGCAAACTTTTAAAGTCCTTAACTTTTTCAGGTTTTCTATGACTGCACCAGCCTTCATACTCCTACAGGCGGGCACACTAAGTAAGACATTACTAACGCTTATTTTCATTATCGATGAATCCTCAGATTATTTTCTCAGATTAATCTTTTTGTCTATAAAATGTAAAAAAAAAAAAAAAATCAATCAATTTTATATAAATTAAATTTTTTCCCCCCAACATTACATATTGAAACTGCTTGTCTTATCTAACAGTCTACAACCCAAAGATATTCAGTTTACAATCAAATAAATCATAATTTTTTTGGCATTTTTACATGAAAAATAACTGAAAATAGATTAACTGTTAATAAAAATAGTTGAAGATTAAGATTCATTTAGTTATTGACTAATTGTTTCAGCTGTAATTACTAAGCAATGAACGAGCAGCTGTTATGTTGATCAGCCTACCTCCATGTCCTCATCCATCTGCAGCTGTTTGGCGATCTGCTCATCACTGATCAGATCATCGGTGTCCTGAGTTGGCTGAGGAGAAGATGAGTTTTTACAAAGTCAGTTTGTTGTAAAAGGATCATTATTTGATCCATTAATAAAAGGCTGAAAAGTAAAGGGTTCAGTGGGTGATACTCAGAAAGCTTAGAATAAACAGGAAATAATTAATCAATACTCACAGCTTTTCGTTTGGTGCTGGCTACGAGCTTCTTATCTGAACGCTGAACAGTCGCACTGCCGAAGAAGTCGAGTACTGAGGTGGGGGTTCTTTTGGGCGGAGGAGGCGGGGCTGACTTAGGGGTGACGGGCACAGGAGGAGACTTCACCACAGCTTTCCCGTGTGTGGAGGAAGGCCTGACGGGAGACTTCAGCTCCTCTTTGACTACTGGACGAGCACTGCCCGCATCTGACTTTGTCTGTTTGGCCGTGCCATTCTGCTTGGGTTTGGTGACCTTCTTCAGGGTCTGAAAGTTGTCACTGTCTGAGTCTACAAACAAAAAAGAGAAATATCCTATCAACATATATTTTCCATAAATTAGCAAAACATCATTCCTCATCTTCAAGCTGGACACATCTTCATATTAATGTGTTTGAGTCTCTTCGGAATTTGACGACATGAATGGTTTTATTTTGCCTGTTGCTCTTCATAACATTTGTTTTCAATTTAATTGCTGAAATGTATTTTAAATTTAAAAGCATGCATTGTTTTTATATGTATTTTTATTGTGCTGATTAACTGACACACTCAACTTGACAAAGAATTGATTAGAGAGCCATTACGAGGATGGGAAAGTCTTGAGTGCAGGTGTATTTAAAAACATATCTTTTCCTTTATCGTCATCATGTCTGCAATATGATGAGAAACCATCGACCCATTACCTGTTTCAGAGACATACTGCACAGGATCTTTTTTGGGGGGCGGTGGCTCCGTTTTGCTCGTCTTCTGCTTCTCTTTGGGGGATTTCTTTGACTTCGCCACTGGCTTCTCATCCTCAGAGTCTGAACAGACCGAGAAACAAGATGTGCCATGAAGAAAAGTCTCTAGTTTGAGCTTCTCACAGAGCAAAGCATTCATTTTTTTTTATTTTAAAGGTATTTCAAGAATACTCAAAGAATCTTTTTACCATCTGGATAAAAACATATTCAGTCCATTGCAAAATAAAACTGACTAAAAATGTAATGATAACACACGAGAGGCACAAACTGCATCATGGTGCAGGGGGATCATGTAGTAGCACAAAATCATACATACCTGATTCTATGACTGCATGCTTCTTTCGTTTTTTCTCACTATCCTTGCGTTTCTCCTCTGGTTTGGAGCTTTTCACCTGAAGCAATATAAAGCCACCACAAAACAAGATGAATGAGATGATAAGACAGATGAGTCACTACAAGACGGAGGACAGGAGGTAACATCATTTCCTTGCCTTGGCGGTCTCTTTCTTTTTCTTTTTCACTTCCTCGTCTGAAGAGAGGGGATTCTTCTTCTTCTTCTCTGTTGTGGTGTTTCCATTTGTAGCTGGTTTCTGCACCGCAGGCTTAGCTGCAGTCGGTGCAAAGAACCGCCTGATGTCCTGTGTGCACAGAGACAACATGTAACTTTATTATGTTAACCCAGGGGTCTGCAACCTGCGGCTCCGGAGCCACATGCGGCTCTTTAGCTCCTCTCCAGTGGCTCCCTGTGGATTTTCATTTTTATCATTGTTGTAGGTCTATGGTACGACGGTACGACGGAGTATTAGGGCCACATTGAGGGAAAAAAATTAATCTGAGATTTCGAGAATAAAGTCATAATATTATAAAGTAGTAATTTTACGTGTTACTTTCTTTTTTTCTCGTAACGTTTTGACTTTATTCTCATAATATTACGACTTTATTCTGTAAATCTCAGATGTTTTTTCCCTCAATGTGGCCCTAATACTCCGTAGTACATTTGCTCTTTGGCTCTCACTGCATTAGACTTATATAATATATACTTAGACTATAAACTGTGTTACCTTCATCACAATGCTCAAATGTTTTGTGGCTCCAGACAGATTATTATTTTTTTTTCTTTGCCTAAAATGGCTTTTTTTTTTTTTTTTTTTTAACTTAGTTTTTATTGCAGTTTCAGCAACTTATACAATCATCATCTCATTCTATCCTACTGTATTTTCATTTTACAGCTGTCTCTTTGTTTTTACACAAAAATATCACAACTCAAAACAAAGAGGGGAGAGAGAAAACACAAAAAAACAAGACTTCATCTTAAACTATAATTTCAATTGAATTCAGAGAAAAAGGGAGGACACATACTTAAACAATCCAAAGAATTAAAATGAAATAAAGTAAAATAAATAAATACATTTAAATAAAAATAAATGTGGTGAAGGGCCTGAGGTCAGGGAGGAGAAGTGTGTGGAAGGGTGTGTGTTGTATGGGTTAAAATGGCTCTTTTGATAGTAAAGGTTGCTGACCCCTGTGTTAACCTGGGGTGTGTTCCAAATCGCATACTTTTTCTTTTTACTTTTAGTACATACTGCAGCTGTGTAGTGTTGCACGCAGTATGCATAACATTGTGCCTTTAGTACGTACTGTGCGTTCCAATACCAACATACTACCATACTATTTAGTATGCCAGAAAAAGATTTAGTATGTCCCAATACATAATATGTCAAATGCAGTATGCCAAAAATACCAGGATGTCCTATACTGCACCGGGTCACATTTTGAGTATGCAAGCCAGCATGCTTTTCTGGCTATTCTGACCCACAATCCTCTGTGCAGGGGATACATGAGCAAGAGGGTCAAAGTTCAAGATGCAATGTTATGAGTAAGTAGTATGCATACTGCATGAAACAGTACGTACTTTGTAAGGGCAGCTGCAGTACGTACTAGAAGTATTTATAAAAAAATTAAAAAATTAAAAAATAAAAAAAAGTATGCAATTCAGAACACAGCCCTAATTTCTTGATTTAAGCACAGACAGATTACTGCACTGTCATCTGACTGCACCATCACATACTGGATGCAAATTGATGCTTTATTGAAGATTTCACTTTCTGTGCATTGATTTTGCAGAAAAAGTGCATCATTTAAAGTCTGTTAACAAAACAGCAGGTGCATGTCAACTCTAACACGACAACAGACGATCATAATGTGTTAAACACTGAACTTTTGTTGGCTAACTTTAATGAATTCATGACTAGTTTCTCATCTTTATCAACACTGCGCACTTGATTTGCGTTTCTACAGCAACGAGCAGCTCCAACAGGATTACCTTCTCTTCATGTAAACACTTAGTTCATCCAGACAGGTTGCACACAGAGTGAATAAACAGTGTAACGTTGTAACCTACCATTATGAACAGTCTTTCTCGCAGTTTAGTGTCAGGTTAGTTCTCAGAAACACGAATGAAATCCTGAAGAGATGAACTGTTTGGCGCGAAGCTGGATTCTGTCGCCTGGTGATGACGAACAAACAACCGGGAGTTGGTTAGGGGTTGGTGGTTGGTGTACGTCATGTGTACGTCATGTTTACGTCTGTGCGTCATGTGCGTCACAGAGCGTGCCTTTTTGTGTTTTATTTTCATTATAAAATAATTTACACAAGACAGGAAAACAACAAAGAAATTACCCAAAATATGAAAAGAGAAGAAAAAGAACAGGAGAAAGGGGAAAGTAAATTGGGTTATAAATAGAAGAAATATGAATATATTTAATATTAAATTTATACAGTATGCTATTAGAGATAATTAAAATATATTTTGACATATAACACATTTTTTAGTTTTCTATTCTAAAATGTGAGACTGATAAAACTTAACAAATCGATCAGATATTGATTAAAAGAAGGGTGTCTGTTAGACCCCTTGCATGATGTAGCCAAAATATGAAAAGAGAAGAAAAAGAACAAGAGATAGGGGAAAGTAAATAGGGTTATAAATAGAAGAAATATGAATATATTTAATATCAAATGTATACAGTATATATGCTATTAGAGATAATTAAAATATATTTTGACATATTACACATTTTTTAGTTTTCTATTCTAAAATCTCAGATTAATAAAACTTAACAAATCGATCAGATATTGATTAAAAGAAGGGCATCTGTTAGACCCCTTGATGCAGCTTAGAGCATGATGTAGCCTAAATAGACTAGGGGGAAAAAGTCTGGAAACTTGTGATGTCCAACTTGTAAGGATCATGCATTTGTGGGAAGAGCAGCTCAGCTGATTAGATAGATAGATAGATAGATAGTTAGATAGATAGATAGATAGTAACTTTATTGATCCCGAGGGAAATTCAAATTTCCAGCATCACAGTTCCATAGTGCAAAACATGTTAGTAAAAAGGCAGTAAAGAAGTTAGTAGTAAAAAAAGTACAAAGTACAAAAAATATATACCAGATATAAAAATAAAAGGAGATGAAGAAAATTGTTAAAACTGAATATAGTGCAGGGTAACAGCTGTGATACACGACTATTAAAAAGTGAATAAAGTGCAGAAGAGACTGTTAAAAATGAGTATAGTGCAGGGTAACTCCAGTAGCTTAGTCTATGAAAGTGCACTGTGTGCATTATTATCTGTCCTGCAGACATGTATACAGTATGCTATTAGAGATAATTAAAATATATTTTGACATATTACACATGATTTTTTAATTTTCAATTCTAAAATGTGAGACTGATAAAACTTAACAAATCGATCAGATATTAATTAAAAGAAAGGCGTCTGTTAGACCCCTTGCATGATGTATCCTAAATATGTCACTTAATTTAAACTTCTTTTGCAGGAGCGTCCTGGCCAACATAGCAGGACCACATAGAAATTAAAACATCAAGCTTAGAAAATATGTAAGACACACTTATAATGAATTAGATAAAATATGAGAATAATCAAGTTTCACTTTATGAATATTACCCGGTAAAATGTTCTGATTATTTAGATTGAGCAAGTGAGTATCCAGGTTATTCTTTGAAAAAGATTATGTAAAATGTAAATGAGGGAACTTTTTTTTAATTTTCAAGGGAACAAGTTTTTTACATTTAATTTGAATCCTAAAACAGCAGAATAATATTTTATACATCAATTGATTGTGCCACCTCATATAATTCAAAAAAAAAGAATAAATAGAAAAATAAAAAAAACTGATGGTAGGTGGCGGGACATGAACTATGGTCTTCGGTGTCAAAGTCAGACACTTTGTACAGATTTTATAGTGCTATTATTCTGTAATTCACACATTGTTCCTTCCGTTGCTCCTCAGAAACAACAATCATTAGTTGAGGAAAGATTGGCCAGCTACTGTACGTTACCCTGCCCTTCCTCACTGCAGTAGTCATTACAACACTCTGTATACATTTTTCTTTTGCATAAAGCAATGGGGAAGATTTGTAATGTTTTTTTAAGTTCAGATTTGGAGAAGAAGAAGTTGTATATTTCCACATCAGAAAACCTCTTGGGACAGTTTCAAGTGCATGTGAAATGACCTCTGACTATTTCCATTTGAATAACTTTGTGTTTGTCCAGATGGTGACACCATAACATGTATCTAAAATATATATATATATACATACATATAAGTATAAGAAAATGTCTGACACACTATTGGTCCCCTTGCAAACGGGAAGTTCCTAAGGCGTTTGGATGATGAGCGATTAATAGAGTATCTTTTTATGTAAAAGTTACATAACCTGCCTTGTGAAGTGAGTAAAACCATAACCTAAATATGTGTGTGTGCTTTGAGATGTTGTCAAGATGCAAAAAGCTACATCAATAAACTTGAATTACCACCTTGTGGTTGTATGCCTCCGCCAACCGGTCAAGTTTACATCCATGTCTGTCCAAAATGTCATCACTTCATTATTTTATCCTGTTAGATATTTGTGTAAAAATGTCATAATTAGAATATCAATTCTTGAGTTAAGGCCAAAAAATGTGTTTTATGAGGTCACAGTGACCTTTGACCACCAAAATCGAATCAGTTCATCCTCGAGTCAAGTGGACATTTATGCCAAATTTGAAGAAATTCCAGCCTTTTGATTTTATAATATGACTATTCGCTCACCAGAATAATCATTAATACTCATTCAACCTCCTATTCTTCAGCTTCTGTGTACATCACTTGTCACATCTACCAAGTATTTGTTTAATGGTAGTGCATGCTTCTGTGTCAGTTTAGGAATAACTGTAAGGTTTGGGCACAGATTGATTGGAGGAGTTGGTAACACAATGAGCTTTTCCAGCATTGTTAAGCATCTTCAAACATCAAAAACACGCTAACCTGAAACTGTCTAATGAGGCCCCACTCACATCACTACACAGGCAGACAGTTCTGTATAACAATAACACATGTAGTTATAGGCAGTACATTTGTTTGATATAGCTCTGGTTTAAACTGATCTCAGACCCTAAACAGCTGCTAAACCAATAGAGCAACATCATGTTAAACTCAGAAAGTATAGCAGGTTTAACCCCAGAAAGTTTTGAAATTATCGTGACAAAATATCTAACAAAGATATTGCAAAAATAATCCAAAAACGAATTGTTTAAATTCGATTCATTCAGCATATTTTCACTGTTAAGCCTACAGTCTATAGCAGGTCATTTTACTCACATCTGGCCATCAAGTGTGTAGCTAG
This sequence comes from Sebastes umbrosus, assembly GCF_015220745.1. NCBI lineage: Eukaryota > Metazoa > Chordata > Actinopteri > Perciformes > Sebastidae > Sebastes > Sebastes umbrosus. The sequence continues at coordinate 12,291,246 of NC_051271.1, forward strand.
GCAACAGCCAGTATCCAGTAGTTAGCGAAGGTGAAAATCTACCTACTCGCACTCCTGAAGCTCCCCAATTATGAGGTTATATTTGTTTTCCCCTAAGACAGTTTTATTTCATGACACTTTATCAGAAGTAGGAGCAGAGCCACTCGTGTGATAGACCGGCGCCAGTGGTGGAAAGTAACTAAGCTACATTTACTCAAGTACTGTGCTGAAGTATTTAAATTTTCTGCCACTTTATTCTCCACTACATCTCAGAGGGAAATATTCGTTTTACTCCACTACATTTATCTGATAACTTTAGTTACCTTGCAGATTCAGATACAAAATTAATCAACAAATTATAGATATATTACTATAGATGATAAGACTTGATCCCCAGAAGAACTTTCACAAGCTTTAGAGAAGTATATAAAGTAGTTGAAATAAGCTCCACCTTTAGCAACCGCAACATTAAAGTGATGTACACATTAATGGATCAATAATTATAACAAAATGGGCCAGTCTGCATGAGTACTTTTACTTTTGGTACTTTAAGTATATTTTGATGCCAATAGCCTACTTTTGTACATTTACTTAAGATTTTTGAATATAGGACTTTTACTTGTAACAGTATTTCTACTTTTACTGAAGTAAAGGACGTGAATACTTCTTCCACCACTCACTGTTGTTTCATTATGACTGTACAAACGACAACAAGCAGGATTAAATACCTTTTTTTTTTATATATATATATATATTGAGATTTCACAATTTCATAGCTGTATTATATTTTGCCTGTATTTACTATTACATTAACACCATTAAATTTCCAACAGTGTGTATAAATAGAAACACTGACAGCAGATTGATTTTTTAAATGCAGATCTAATCTACTTTGTTTATTCATTGTAACCCGAATTTTCCCATTTATACTTTTGAGTCACGGTTATTGTTGTTCAATTTATATCACATTTATATTTTTGCCAAATTTATTCCACAAGTGCCGTTTTAGCTAAACCCATTGTGACCTGCAGCAGCTAACAAAATGAACAAGAGAACAGATGATTTGGAAAAGTTGGGAGTTTTATTGGTCATAATGGGACATGGTGAAATATTATTCAGCATCTTGCTCCACCACAGTGGTCTTCTCGCTGACGTAGATGCCGTCCAGGAACTTCCTGATGTCCTTCTTTCTGACCGTGGTGGCCTGTTGGATCAAAGCCGCTGAAAAGAAACAGAAGAGCCGAGTGTGAAGGGAGAGACCTGATCACATGCAACAGGTAGGTGGTTTAATGTAAACCTTATATTACCACAACATGCTAAATAGCCTGCATGACATGAGTGCTATTAAAAATGTTTTGTTTCTACTACTAAGATTTAACAACTCAGATTATAGATGCATGCTGTGGTTAGAGTTAAATGAAGACATTAAATTGAAGTTCAAAAAAAATGTTAAACACACATGGCCGGGCAACAGATCAATATTAATAATTATAGACTTTCAGTGGAACCATATTGTGATGATATGATATTGTTTAACAAAACTGTGTGGCCCAAATTAATTAAACAAATATGGATTGTTAGCTTGCATATAAAGAGTTTTGATGTCATAAAATATACAAAATATTGACACTATTCATTGTACTTGCATTTCTTTAAATAAACCTGCCATGGTTGGATATATCAGTAATACATTTATTTAACAGATGCCCAATAGTATGAAGACAGAACCTGCCAAAAATGACTCAATAAATAAATGGCATTACATGTAACAAATTCAAAATGAATGTAGGCATTAATTGATAAAATGTGACAAATTGATGCTTCTATATTTACCATTGTATTAATTCCCCTTTCTACTCTAGTTATTTTTCCCTTTCATTTTTGCAAATAAATTTAAATTTTAAAAATACATAAATAAATTAAATGGAAAAGGTATACAAAAGGTACATAAAGCAAATTAAAACCAAAATATCAATTTATGTCACATTTGATCAATTAATTAATGACATTTATTTTAAATATTATTTTGGAACATTTAATGGCATATTTATGTATTTATCGAGTTCATTTTGGATTTTGGCAGGTTCCGTCCTCCATACTAAAGTGACAATCACTGCAACGAAAACGAGATATCAAAATTTGGAAGTGGCATACCTCCAGAAACAACTGAAAGCGTTCAGTACCACGGCTATTTTCTTATTTTAGAAATTAAACTCAAATTAGTTTCTCAGTTGAGACGAGAATTGTATTTTTCAGATACCAGGCAAATATCAATATTAGAATGGTCACGATTAATCAATTGAATTATTCTATTGAGAGAAAAACAACTATTTTGATCAATTGTTTCATTTCATTTTGCAAGCAAAAAAGCCAGACATGTGCTGGCTCCAGCATCTATCTAGCATGTTTTGATGCTTTTCTTTGTCATGTATGACAGAAAATGTATTCTCTGAGTTTTGGATTGTTGGTCTGATTAAAAGAGTTAATCCTGAAAATACTCATATTACTTGATGATGATGGTATTATCACATTGTTTTATATCATATTGCCCAGCCCTAATAACTTTAAAATAAAAGGTTTGCATTGCAAACACAAAGAAAGCATGCAGAAATCTCTAACAGAGGAAATTGAGCAATTAAAAGAAAAAGTAAAAAATGTCTTTTTGCATCGCCACCAAGACATCAGACAGTGTAAAGAACATGCAAAGAAAAAGAAAACAGATCGGCCACGAGGGAGGCTTCGACGGCATTGTCTAACCTCAACGAGTGCAGATGTAACTTTTACTGAGCCTTATCCAATACTGTTCCCTTCTCAGACACGTAAATACCGTCCAAGAACTTTCTGATATCCTTGTTTTTGACTGTGGTGGCCTGTTGGATCAGAGCAGCTGGAACGGAGAAAGGTTGGGATGATGAGCAACACGTCACGTCACACATGGGATCACAGTAAGTACAGAGAAGGATGGAGGGGAGAGACTGAGGAAAGGTCAGACTGACTAGGGATGAACACAATTATTGCACAATTACTGTTGTGCAGCAAAGGTGTCCAGGCCAACACAACATATACTATAGACTTAAGAGAAAATCTTAGTTTGGTGCAGATCCCTGCAAAAATCACACCATAATAACTTTAAAATGTTTTTCCAGTGAAAATAAGTATAATGATTTAAAAATCATCATTACCTTTAATGTCACAAATCATATCACAATTTCAGTTGAATTACAATTGGATATTTTCTCAAGATCATGCAGCCCTACTGGACATCATTCTTGACATTATAGATAAAAAAGTCAATGAAATCAGTGGGTATATATATCTGGGTCATTGTGCCATTTTTGGGGGACATGAATCTTTGCTGTAAATGATGGTTATTTGTGTCTTCAGAGCTCTAAAAGTAATTCAAATAACTTTTGTTTTAAGTGCTCACGACTCAGCACATATGTAACCTTGACTTTGCTTCAACTATAAACCCAAACAAACCTAAATAGTTTGGGAACCACTGTCTTCAGTTATTTTGAAAAACACTTAAGTGCTAGAATTAACTGAATTGTACAGTATAATTTAAATCACACAAAGAAATGGCTACAATTTTCTACATCACAACATTTATCAATGATAACACTATGAGTGCACTAGGGCTGTCAAAATTGGCCTTTGAATATTCATTCTAAATAAACACAGATTAGAACTATTCAAATATCCATCTCCCTGGTTTTCTATTTTAAAAAGTACAAATGTCAGAAGATAACACGTACTACTCGCCCATCTTTCAAGAGGTTACATCTCCTGTGTGATCTCGAGCACACAGGAGATATAACACATGGTGTGTTTACATGACGTACTGCAACGCCTGCCGTTAGGACACTGCGTCACTCTCTCTGTGGCCAAGTTCTGACACCATTACGGTTGTTGAATTATTCCTCGTTCAACTTGACCTAACGTTTTATTTCATTTTCAATTAATGAAAGTATCATTGTGTGACTCCCATCCTTTTATTCAGTGTGCATAATTCAGACAGCCATGGTAGAGCTGCTTCCTTTTCACAGTTGAATATACATTGTCATATTCAAATCTGTTTTTTTTTTGTTTTTTTTACTATTTGAATAAATATTCAAATTTAGAATATTCGTTGACAGCCCGAGAGTGCAACTCAAATGTTAATGAGGAAGAGTACTACTTTATATGACCTTAAGTGTCAAACTCATGTTGACAGTTCAGGGAAATATTCTATTGATTCTGTAGAATGGAAGAGGGGGCTATACATGAAGACAGGATTTGACAGGGTTAACTACAACACCATATGACTGATGTGAAACTAGCAGCACAGAAATGTAGTTTTGGGGGAGAGGTACCAGCCAATCACATTGTCACCAACAGATTTCCGGATTTGTGTTTTAAAGTATTAATATACCAAGCTTCAAGGCAGCATCACTGAACTGAACTGGTTATATCAGGGACCTTGCTGACGAAATAATGACAAACCATCTGCAACACCTTAATTGAGGAGTTTTAACACCCAGGGAGCAGAATGTCTGGGTTCAAACATGGAGAAAGATCTTAGCAGGGGTAGTGTTATGAATCCTTCCTCTCCAATGTGGAGAAAAATTACTGTGCCATGTAGAACAGCTGTAGAGAAAAGGGTAGACGGTGTACCTGAGTTTGACACCAGCTCAATGTCGTTTCCCTCCAGCACCAGCTCGTCCTTCTGGACGATTGAGACGGCACAATTCACACCTGGAAGAGAGAGAGAGAGAACTTTATAACTACTCACAATGGGATAAAATAACTGTCACACTTTATCAAATTAAATACAATAAGTGGTAAAACAAACTGCACTTCTACAGCGCACTTTTAAACCTGGGAACAAGATAAAGCGCATCACAATGCCTCTAATTTACCCACACAGATGGAGGTAGAGCTGCTGGGCAAGGCGAGGGACAAGGGCAGTCTTTTTTATGCTTTTTTCATGCTGAATGACTTATTTCCAAGAAACTTCTGAGCACATCTCTGGTAAACAAGATTTTCAAGTGGTGCTTTTGTGCGATTCTTTGTGGAGGAACTCAGTTTCACAGATCGATCGATCGATTAAATCGACTAATCAATTAGTTGACAAAACTGTTTAAGTGTTATTCGAAAAAGGAATGTCTTTGGTCGAGAACAGCCCGAATTATCTCCATAACTTGCAGCAAGACTCACCAGCTCTCATTCGGACACGGCGGATGTACTTCTCTCCCAGGAAGTTCCTGATCTCCACCAGAGTTCCAGTTTCCTGAATGACTACGTTGATTGGGAAATGGGCGTACACAGAACGCATTTTGTACCGGAAACCCTGCAGTCACACAGAAGCGAGAAAAGCATTGAGCCACAACGTAAAGGCAAACAAAATAAATTGTTCTAACAACAATAACCAGCCAGACAGAGCAGAAGCCATGACTACAAAACATACTAATCCCACCATAAAGGCTGGGCACAGATGTTATTGCAGCAGTCTGGCATTAGTACAATTTGCCTTTGTCAATAACTCAGACAAATTCAACTGTGGACTCACCAAAGTGACTCCCTTGATCATGTTCTGGACGTGGCTACAGATGGTGCGGACTGTGGCCAACTCCTTCCTGTTTCCCCACCATTTATCCACACGAAGCTGAGGAAGACAGCACAGCGACTCAAATCACTTTCATTGTCGGAAAACAACTAGAAGACATCACTGACATAGTGATAAGGCCATTTTTAACAACTTACTCGCAATTCTCAGATTAAAATTAATTGAAAAAACTGTCAGATGTAACAATATCAACAAAAAAAATACAGTAAATGTTACTTGCAGCCCTAAACGGTATGTCACCTACAAACTCTAGGACCCTGTTCAACAAATAGTCAATCATAAGACCCTTATCTCTTCAAGTGATTTTAAACTTAAAGAATAAAGGAAGTGACCACCGCTAGCTGCAGTTGCTTCAATTAAATAAACACATGACCAACATGCTACCCTGTTAATGCACTGTATGATGTAATGTATTTTGTTGTACCCATTGTTGCTGCGTTGATTCATTGTTATTGTTTTGTTATGTGTTAGAAACTGCTATTTGACCCTGTCTTGGCTAGGTCTCACTTGTAAAAGAGGTTAATCTTAAAGTGACTTCATAGTTAAATAAAGGTTATAAATAACAGAGCTGATCAACTGCATTGAGTCACCCTTTTGAGTTATTTGAGCGCATTGAGACAAGGGCTTCTAAATATTGTCATTCGACTTCATTGTGATGATATGAGTAACTCTACTTTTACACATATGCATTACATGAGACCACTCTTCATAACTGGAACACAGGTCACTGCTTTGAGCATCAGTTTGATTATCTTATATCACTTTTCATGCGTTATCGTGGTAACAATGTAATCAAATCGCCCAGTGGTGTTTGAACCCGCCTTCAAATTACTGTTATAGCACAAAAGTATTGTTCCTCCTTACCTTCTTCTGTTTCTTGCCGAGCAGACTGAGCTCCAGGTTGATGTGGTTGAACTCCCTGACGAGTTTGCCACGGGGCCCCTTGACCGTCACTGTCCGCCCCTTCAACCTCACCTCGACTGCAAAAACACACATACAAGAGTAAGAAGCCACACTCCATACAACTTAGATGTTAAAGCCCAAGTACTTCAGGATTATACTTATAAGTGTGTAAAAAAATCACCAGTTTCTTACCATTGTCGGGGATGTCGACAGACTGGCTGCTGAGAATGGTCTTCATTCTGTAAAAAAAAACGGACACAATGTGTGTTTAATGCAAGTTTGCATCCCTTATGATGTGTGTGACAGCTTAACTTTTGATATATATATATATTTTCCTAATTGTTATCACTATTATGTAGTCATTATTTCTTTATATTAATCTTGTCTCTAGGTGGAGGCTTCAGATAAGCCCAGTGTTTTTTTTTGCCTCTTTCTGCACTGTATATTATTCATCTATTTTTGTTGTTATGTTGTAGACTTAAATTGTGCAAAACAAATAAACTTTCCACAGCTATACATCTAAAGTTAAGGCTACAAAGTGTGCCAAGTTTTACATGGCATGTTATACATCATACAACTACAGGATTATACTTAGTTTCCCCATTTAAACAGGTTTCTGACTACAATGTGGCCACTGTAATACAGGACACTGTAAAATGAGGTGTCTAGCATGAGACTCAGCACAGCCACTCTGCATTAGAGCTACTAGCATTTGAGATAATGCTACCAGTAGACTACATTAGACACTCATATGTACTTAACAGGAATACTTCTGCTACATATTAAGGAGCGTAATAAGCAGCTGAACTCACAACAACACTATCTTTTAACAGTAGTATTGTTATAAACGTGCTGAAGGCCCTGAGCAGGACAGAGCTCCACCAGTACCAGCAGGCCTCAGACTGACTGTCATCAATGTGAATAACAAACTAACACATATCCTCACAAACCTACAGTCAAAGCAAAAATACAGCCTGTGTAATGAACCAAAACACTATCCCGAGTCAGGTAGCTCTAATTTAACTCAAAAACATGTTTAATAGCCACAGATGGAGTTAGATGAAAGCCACGGTATATTTCATCAGCTATCCTCACCTCGCCGGTAGCAGAGGAAAGGAGGACGGAAGGACGTCACGACGCAATTGTAGAGCACGTACGTGACGTCATCAGACAAGACAAGTCAATCGAGGAGGAACTTCTTGATGGTCACACATTTTCGTAGTATATAAATGCTATACGCGGGTTATATTTATAATGTAGCAATAATAGTGCAGCTGTAAATATTAGGAATACGCACTAACTAGCATACAGATGTTGTTTTAATGTCCAGCTATTAGCATTCCTCATAGTGATGTGTTGGTCCCGAACGAGCCGGTTCTTTGAGCCGGCTCTTTTAAATGAACGATAAGAGCCGGCTCCCATCCGAGAGCCGTTTTTTTTTTCTTTAATTAATTCAAGGCAGAATGATAGGACGATCTTCTCCGCTCCACGGGCACTCCATGCACTGACTGTGACTGAATGTTGTGTTATGGTACGTGTCCACAGCCTCCGTGCTTTCCACGCTCCCCATTCATTGTCTATGCAAGCAGCCCGCAATGCATTCTGGTAGCGTGGCGTCGCGATTCGAGAGACTAGGCGTGCAGGAAGCCCGCTCCTCATTTGCATAAAGTTGAAGTCCTGGCTACTTTATGCAAATCACGGGCATCCGACGCGACGCGCCGCCTCTCGAAACTCCTGATAATCTTTTAAACTAAACGTTGTCGAGCCAAAATAAAGACAGATCCAGCAACTGCATGGATTATTTCTCGCCTCAAATGTTTTCAGAAACACATCTCAGTGAACTATTTACGTGAAATAAGAGAAGATAGTTTCCAAACGAGCCTCCATACTGGTTCCGGTTTGAGCAGCAGCCAACGGAGGGAAAACGTTCATCCAATCAGGAGCCGAGTGCCTTGTTTCTAGGGACAGCCCACCAAGCGTCCAATGTTGGGAAGCGTCGCGTCCCCTCGCGATAAAAAACGCCCCTGTGGACACGTACCATTAGTGATGTCCGTGCGACCAATCAGGTGATGACAGACAAGGATCATAGGCGCGCTGACAGTCTACAGGTACAGAGCAGGCGGGAGAGGAGGAGAGAAAGAGAGAGAGGAATGTGATGCGCGAATATGAGACAAGATGAGTGACAGTCGGAAACGAAGCAGCATGTAAAATGATGGTATTCTGGAAATTATAAGGTTTAGTATATTTATATTGAATAATTTAAGTGATATATATATGCATACATACTAATCAAAGGTCAAAACAGCGCTAAATTTGGCTGAATTATAAAAGGCAGAAGTGGTCAAATGAAGAGCCGTTTGGGAGCAGAAAGAGCCGGCTCTTCTTTGGTGAGCTGAGCCAAATGATCTGGCTCATTAAAAAGATCCGGAATTCCCATCACTATTTCCTCCCAGTTGGCTCTGTCGCATTCAAAGTCAGTTTGTAAAAACCGCACGATGAACCCGAGTGGGAGAAAACCTTTCATATAAGCCGTCTAAATTAGTCTACTTTACACAAGATGTTTTAAACCTCATTAGGACATATCTTGAATTAAAAAAACTATTTTAGCGCATTTAACTAGCGTTGGAATGATCCGCGGAAAATAGAGAGGTTTCTCTATCTACCCAGTCTGCGTACATCACGTGAACGCATCACAAGACCAAAGCAGTCGAGGATTGTTTGTCAATGACCGTCGTCCTGCTTGCTAAAGTCATGGCGCTGCTCAAACAAAGTTGTTGTGTAGCAGGTCGTTTCTCCACAAACCATCTGTGGCTCAGTCCCAGATGCATCCCACCAGTGAGTATTTACACTGCTCGATTATTCTCCAACTAACAAACTAACGGTTATAACGGCTACCGTTGGTTGTTGTTGCCATGGTTGTAGTCATGGTCACAGGCCTTGTGTTATGTTTTGTAACTTCAGTCTGCAGTGAGTCAGGCTGTTTTATAACTACCCTAAGAAGTGTGTATTATAACATCATGACAGTGTGTGATTGTACGAAGAGACTCTGTGAAGCCTGAACTAACCACCAGTCCTCTTCCTCTCTTGCAGGTTTACACCAGCTGTTTGTCCACTGTGGTGAAATCCTCCCCAGAGAAGAAGAAGGAGCTGCTGGAGGACGACGGGCCGGATCTACAAGACTTCATCTCAGGGGATCTATCAGAGAAAAGCAAGTGGGCAGAGTACAGAGGCAACCTGAAGAGAGAGAAGGGAGAGAGGTGAGACAGCATGTGTTATCTGTGTGTGTAGAGTGTTATCAAAAGGGTTCAAAGACCAGGTCTCTGCCAGACTGTGCTGGAATGAATCAACTTGAGGTCTAAGTGTCATACCTTTTAAGGGAAATTGCTAGAGGTAGATCCTCTCCATCCATCCAGTGTTCAGTAGTGGATGTGTGGTGATGCAATATCATGTAATCATGCATTTGATCTGAACTACACTTCACAGAGGATCTGTTAAAAGTGATGTGTAGGTTTAGTTCTGAGAGATTGTAATTGTTTTCATGATAATGGGCTGAACGAGCAGCAATTTTTCATGCTTGTTTTCTCACCTTGAAGTTTTACTGCTCCACGAAAAGGGCAAAGTTTTTGTATCCCAATGTCTAGTGACATATTCAATTCAATTGAATTTTAGAGAGTGTCAAATCACAACAGAAGTTATCTCAAGACGTTTTTCATATAGAGCAGGTCTAGGTCATATTCTATCATTTAGAGACCCAACAAGAGTAAAAAGTAAAGATGCACCATATTCTATATACCCGATGTCTATTAAACTTCTCAACAACTCGTAACATAAAGCTATCATAATGACAGTGCAATATGTTAAATAGGGACAGTGCAATATGTTAAATAGGGACAGTGCAATATGTTAAATTGGGACAGTGCAATATGTTAAATAGGGACAGTGCATGTTAAATAGGGACAGTGCAATATGTTAAATTGAGACAGTGCAATATGTTGCATCTGTGTAATATTGGGCTATTGTCTGTGCAATATGGGCAAGACGGTGGACGGTGCAGTGCACTACCTGGGTGCAATACCTGCCTTGGTGTGTGTGATAGTATGTGGCATTATGTACGTGGACTGTGTATGTGTTGAAACATCTGTTTCTGTGGAACTGTTTCCCTGTCTTGTGTGGAATCGTTTATTATTGTTGTTTATGCTAGTTCAATTTAGTGTTTGTAACTGCAGTTGGACGGAGTTCAGGAAAAATTTCCCAACTGGGACAATAAAAGTATATCTTATCTTATCTTTATCTTATCTTACAGAATTAATCAATAGCAGTGGATGTAATAGAGTGATAATAGTAATATCAGTAATAATAATATAAATATGACTACTAATAATAATAATAAAAAGGCTGATAATAATGATAGTACATATACAGTGACAGAAGACGTTGTCCACACCTACATGGAGACAAGACCACTCTTGCACATTTAGTGAATGGCTCTGCTGCTGTTTTTGGGACAGGCTGCGCCTTCCTCCATGGCTGAAGACGGAGATCCCCATCGGGAAAAACTACAACAAGCTGAAGAACACACTGAGAGACCTCAACCTGCACACGGTAAGTTGTGAAGAAAAAAAATGATTTCAACATTTTTGACATCGTTCATGAAGACAGTGAAGACGGGGGTTTTCTTATATGGAATTTTGACTTATGGCTGTAATATTTAGCTAGAAGGAAAATAGCAGTCCCTCTGACATCTTGATCCCATATGCAAAAGAAATGCTTGCTTCAACTATATCCTTCAAATACATGGCTCAAGTGATATCGGGAATTTTACCTCGGTAATAATACTTGCCCTCCAAATACAGACAACAGTTTAGATTTTTTTGTAACATCTTTATCAAATTGCAAACTTACATGACTTTTATATGAGGGCCTATCTATATATAAGATGTCTGATAAATACTACTGACACTGAAGACAAGTCCAATCACCCTGTGTCAGTTCTTGTGCATTTGAAGACTGTGTGTGTGTGTGTGTGTGTGTGTGTGTGTTTTTTCTCAGGTGTGTGAGGAGGCCAGGTGTCCCAACATTGGGGAATGTTGGGGAGGAGGAGAGTACGCCACAGCCACAGCCACCATCATGGTACGTGACTCTGTGGTGCAACTGAATTTTACTGACAGTTATATAAAACCACAAAAAAGCACTTTGATATCATCTCTGTACATCTAGCACATGTGCACGTGTCTGTACAAGCTAACATTTTCCAAAAAAGTAGACACACTTGTCAAAAGATAACGTCTTATGATACATATCTGTATGGATTATTTGCTCCAGTTATACGACATACATATAACTAAGGTTTTTTTTTTTCGCTCTCTTTGTATGTAGCTGATGGGGGACACGTGTACCCGTGGCTGCAGGTTCTGCTCCATAAAGACGGCCCGTCGGCCTCCACCTCTGGACCCAGACGAGCCCTACAACACAGCCAAGGCCATCGCTGCCTGGGGGCTGGACTACGTGGTTCTCACCTCAGTCGATAGAGATGGTAATGGCTCCCTAACTCGATGTATCTACCTAATCATTCCTAGGTGTGACGTTACACCATTGCCAGCAATGAAACTTTTACAAGGAGAAAAGGAACCATTCATTTTCTAACTTTAACACACACACACACACGCACAGTGAGGAACAGCTTCAGTACAAGTCCATCAAAATTAAAACACGTTGCACTACTCTTTCCTAACATACCATGCTTTACTCCCCAAATATTTCTGGCTACCATTATCTTCATCAGGAGGGAATCTGAGCTCATTTCTGGTTTCTTTATATAAGGTCTATCAGTCATGCGACTTTTAAATCAGCAAAAATGCAAGGATTTACAAACAGTCATATTTTTCAAAATAGTTTTTACAGAATACAAAATTTCCTCTTAATAGATTTAAAAAGGTTTACAAAGTAAAGTTTTAGTCCGCAGTGATGGCCTGTAATTCCACATTTTCCTTTTTATTTTGCAGATATTGCTGATGGAGGGGCAGAACACTTTGCTAAGACCGTCTCCAACCTGAAGGAAAGGTATAATCTCCCATCCCTCTTGGAATCATCTGGTATTTGTATCTTAATATCTGTGCAAAATGAATAAATAAGCACTTTTGTCATCCTCATCTTAGGGACTCTCGGATACTGGTTGAATGTCTGACCCCTGATTTTCGCGGTGACTTGGCGGCAGTAGAGAAGATCGCCCTGTCAGGGTTGGATGTGTATGCCCACAATGTGGAGACAGTGCGAGAACTGCAAAGGTACTGACCGAGCCTCAACATATTGCCTCTGTATTTCACCAGCCGTTTATATATATTGGCTCTTACTTCTTTTCTAAGATGATAAATGCTCAAAGTTAGAAGCTGAGCATCTAATCTCTGTTTCAACATTAATTAAAACCTGAATGCCTTGAATTCAGTCTGATTTTAATGGCCTCTGATCAGCCAACAAGCCAAAGAATAACAGGGTTTTTTAATAATTACACAGAGGTATCAGTAAAAAAAAGTCAGACAACAAACTTTCATTATTTTGTCTGTTGCACGATAGGAAAATATGTTTACAGTGATATGCAAGAGCACTTTAAAATGTGTCATGTTAAGTTGTTATCTAGCAAAGTTTAAAAGTTGCCAACACACTTTCCAGCATATGTGAGCTGGCTGATATAAAATCGAGTTTATATTTTTAGAAATACATTGTGTAGTTGTTTTACTATACTTACTTACAGCTCTGCCACAAGAGGGAAGTCAGTCTTAGGCAGGAGGACAGTTGTACACACACTGACCAGCAGGGGGCACATCACAGCCATTTCTGTTAGTATAAATACAAGAAACTGCAGACGTGTAAACACGGGGAAGACACACTGTAGAAGTGTGGAGAAGAATTGTTAATGGTAATCTTGGTATATTTTTACCCTTTTTGATGATTATTTTAGTTGCTCAGTATGTCCATCTGTTTGCAGGTTTGTGCGTGACCCCAGAGCAAACATTGACCAGTCTCTGAGTGTCCTGAAGCACGCTAAAGAGGTCAAACCCAATGTGCTCACCAAGACGTCCATCATGCTGGGACTGGGCGAGACTGACCAACAGGTCCTCAACACCTTGACTGGTGTGTACACATAGAAATACTTCCAAAATTGTGATGCAAAGTACAACAATTTCCTGATCACACTGTTGTGGTGATGTTGCAGAGTTGCGAGAGGCAGGAGTGGACTGTCTAACACTGGGCCAGTACATGCAGCCCACTAAACGCCACCTAAAAGTGAGCACATTACACTTTCCCCTTTTACTAAGGCAACAGTGTTGCTAGAAAAATGCACATTTGGTAAATGAATGCACACTGTGACCATGTGTGTTTGGGTGCAGGTGGATGAATACGTCACTCCAGAGAAGTTTGCCCACTGGGAGAAAGTTGGGAATGATATGGGCTTCGTTTACACAGCCAGCGGGCCACTGGTGCGATCCTCCTACAAAGCAGGTGAGAAACACACACTATCTATATTTTCTCACTTACCCCGAGTGGTATCCAGACATGCAGATAGTTTTAGGTTGAGATATCTGTCTCTGAGACATAATACAATGTAGGTGAATACAATGTTGTTTGTGCTGAAAATTTACATTTGAAAATTCAGCAGCAGTAACATCTTTCAATAATAATAATAATGATAATCCACTGAGCAGTGTCAACAGTTTACATAGGGACTGTTACCTCAAATAGAGAAAACTGTTCAGTGAGGTCTGTGGTCTATCCCGAGTAACAGGGACATTTTTTCTGCTTTGACTCTGGGTTATTATAGTAAACTAAAACTAAAGTAAGCAGTGGAAAATATTTTTAGTAAACTGAAACTAATTAAAAATCGTTTAAGAAAAAACAAAACTATATTTCCTGATTTAAAAGTAAAATAAAAAATGAACATAAATTCATTTCATTTTTTTTTTTTTTAATCTATCATATTTCAAAACTGTAAAAAGGAGACGGCATGAATTTGCCTCAACTCTCGTGACACAGAAATTCAAAACACTTGACCTTCCAGGAGACGGTGCTATGCTGTAATTGCTTCACATCGGGCTACTAAAGCAGCATAAAGATTAAACATTAAACATCCTACACAGTTCTCCAACCATGTATTTTGTATGTATATGTAGCTACATCTGAGACATTATACCTGGCTTTAACAAAAACAAACTAAAACTACTGTAAAACTAAACCTATAAAAACTAAACCTTTCTGATAAACTGAAACTAAACTAAAACTGGCAAACACACTGCGAAAACTAACTAAAACTAAACTAAAAAGAAATAAAAAAGTCAAAACTAAAATAACAAAACTAATTGAAAATTCAAAACTATTATAACCATGATTTTTTTTTAAATTACATTTTCATTACTTTGAACTTTAAGATTTCAAAACATCAGCAATTAAACCAAAAAATATTTGTGTGGCTATGAAGTAAGTGTGAGTGAGTGCACAGAACGATAATGTGAAACTAAAATAGGCCATAGGTGGGACAGGTTCTGGTCACTGCTTACATCTAGCCAGTGCTATAAATTCATATACAGTGTATATCATAAAACATAGTAAACAGCCAGGTAAATGTATTTGTTCATTTAGTTTCATTTCTCTAATCTGTCTTTTCTCTTTTACAGGCGAGTTCTTCCTGAAGAATCTACTGAATAAGAGAAAAGCAGAAGTCACTATAGCAGAATGAAAAGCACCAAACCAGCAGCCTCTGGAGGCTTTCTCCCTCTAGTCTGCTCACTACCTATAACTACTATACACAAACAGTGACAAAATTAGCTTTACACCTGCCGTACCACAATGCATCATTGTAAGCTACAGCACAGGAAACACTTTAAATATATATATATGAGTAGTAAGTTGCTTGAAAAAAAGAGGGCAGGTGCCCTTAAGAGTACAGACGTGACATGAACAAGACCTCATGTAAGTACAGGGACCATTCTGTTCCTTCTTAATGTACTTGTCCTCCACGTTTCACCTGTGACGACCCAGAGGTCTAACGTTTTAGGGAGAGGAGATCAAAGAGAACAAGCAGCAGATATGTAGACAAACTGAGTACAGACTGTCCATGTAACCCTGCCAGGAGAAAGTACAACCTGGTGTTAGCAGTGGTTGTAATTTGCCGTCTCTGCACCTCAGGGGGCTCCTAAATCACATCCATCATGACCTCCCTCGCCTCAGGGGCCCTGGACCTCTGATAGAGAGCTACTGATCTTTAACCGCACGCTCCGTTTATGAGCTCTTTGATGTCTGCTGCTTCAGGACGGATTTAATGAAGCGTTTAGTTTTTTTTGGTCTGAGGGTTCTTGCAGCAGCTCCATGATACAAAAAATAAATATATGGCTGTAACACTGTCGAACGCTACGTCTTAAATTTCTATTACGTTAGAAAAATGAGCCCAAATCAGCCTTTCGTCAGGTACAGAAGTACCAAAAGAGGTACTTTTGACTGTACATGATAAAGAGCCAAATTTGGGCTCAAACTGCTTTTTCTAACGTAAAAAATATTTAAACTTTACACCTGAACAAGAAAGATGTGAGTTTATTTTGCATACTAATGGTTTGGACAAAATTAATCTTTAAAATGTACTTTCATATTTAAAGAATTAAAAGTCATCAGTCCACATCTGCTGGTTTTCATTTTTGTGTCACTTTTTTTTCTCTTTCCATTGATTTGGAATAATCATCAGGCACAAATTAAGGACATACATCACATTTTATTGTATTGCCGTTTTTAGTAAAAAGTCACTGATACAGA
This sequence comes from Sebastes umbrosus, assembly GCF_015220745.1. NCBI lineage: Eukaryota > Metazoa > Chordata > Actinopteri > Perciformes > Sebastidae > Sebastes > Sebastes umbrosus. The sequence continues at coordinate 12,307,528 of NC_051271.1, forward strand.
GGACAGATATTGATTAACATGATTTATAAAAAATATTTAAAAAAAATTGTATAAAACTATTTTGCCATTTAGCAACAATACTTGATTATATAGTAAATACTGTAGGAAAGTATACTCACTAATAGTGTTCATTTGAAATAGACGGTGCGATAGATGACTGCATCTAAAATGTTTGGTTGATAAATGCTAATTGTATAAAAAGTGACGGTTTATCACTAAACTTCTTCCAAAGACTCGGAACACATTCATGGAACACATTCATGGATCACATTCACTCAATTTTGGACTGAAGGCTCAAGTTCGTCCTCTCAGGCCGACTGCAAGGCAGCAGTTAGTCACGCTGTTCTGGCCTTTTTGATCATTAGGCGTGTACCGACAACAGACGGGGGTTGGACCTGAATGAAATGTTTCACCAGCAATAAAAAGGTTGAGAGAGGAATGTGTTGCATGTCGTGTGTGTGGAGGTGAAGTGAGTTTTAGACTTTGGCTTTCTTGGTGGGAGGTTCACTGGCAGTGATGCGAGGACAAACCGCTGCCGGGGTGTAGGGGATTCGTGTTGCGGTCACTTTCTTACCGATGGTTTCGATCTGCCGACAGAAAAGCAGCAAAATGATAGAAGCTCAACATCAGTCAGTTCACCAACTTTCATTTTGATTTTGTTTGAGATCCGTTACAGTATGGTGTGTTTTCTGTCTGCTCACCTGGAAGCCAATGTTGTGGAGGCTAGCATGGAGGTGGTCCAGCACTCTGCGACCATCGAATATGAAGGCCGGCTTCAGCATCTTCTTGTAAATCTTCTCATAGTCCAGCTCCTATGGTGGAATTAGAGAGGTGTGAGGACTTTAAGGTTTTCTTTCCCCCCAAGTTGAAGAAATTTATAAGATGGTAGGAAAAAAACAATGTTTGATTGTGACCTTAAACATGTCCCACTCAGTGCAGATGACCAATGCATGTGCGCTCGTGCAGGCCTCATAAGGGTCTGTGGTCACAGTCACCAGCTCCGACACTAAGAAGAAAAAACAAGTCTCGTCAGTGAAGAGTCTAGTGATCACTACAGCAAAGCATTAAAAAAAAGAACAAATGACTGAACGTTTTTATCTTTAAAAACATTCAACATTCAATCATTTTCAATTTTGTTCTTAAAATGAGGGACCAATGAATCACTGAATAACAACCAAAGAACATAACGTACAATATGAATAACTTCTAAAGCTGAAAACACATATGGCACTCGTCAAGTGCCCCCCCCCCCAGCACCAATAGGAAGTGTCGCGGTGCAGCACGTCTAGAGTATTTTTACACTCTGTTATTACTACTTTTACTAAAATAAAAGATCGGAGTAACTGCATTAGCTTTAAATCATGTGTGGACACCAACTACTTAAACTTGATTTCTCACCTTAAGAGCCGATCTCCAGAGCTATGGCTCGCCAGGCAATATCTTTATAGCCATTGCGGGTTGTATAGTTCAGAATATTTCTCGACCTCAACAACTAGTTTCTCCTCATTCATTCATCGACACGCGAGAGACGGCGACAGCAAGAAGTGAGTGAGGAGATTAAAAGTCAAGCTGCCACGAGAGCAGAGAAGAAGGGCAGCTACAGGAGCCGGGATGTAAGAAGCAGGGAGCAAGTAAAAAAAAATATACGTTTTTTCAGGGGCGGTGAGGCTGGAATGGGACAGTAATGTGAAGCGTCGCAGGGCGGCGCATCAATGAGCGCTGGAACGCGCTTAGCTGCTGCCGGTGTGGGGGGTGTACATAAAAAATAATAGGGGCGGCTCTTGGCGCAGGTGTGTTTTGGCCTTAAGGCTGCTACGAATTTACTTTTATTAGTGATTAATCTGCCTGTTTTTTTCTCAATCGTTTGGTCTATAAAATGTTCAAAAATATTGAAACCAGAGATATAAAATGTACTACCATGAAGGCAAAGAAAACCAGATCTGATATTGTACATAAATAACTATATGCAACACCACCAAGAATGATCCTTACAAGCGTTTTGAGAGAAGTTCTGTTATGATTTGACGCTAAATAAAAACTGTTATATTTTTGGCATTGTGTACATTTTGGATTATTTGCACACTTTCCTACTTTGTACTGCAACAATTTCCCTCTGGATAAATAAAGTTCTATCTTATCTTAACAGGGCAGTGTGTGGATTTTGGCAGTATCTAGCGTTGAGGTTGCTGATTGCGAAAACGCGAATGGTCCACTCTAGAGCCAGTTGTTGTAAGAGAGTGTACAGTGTGTTTTTGTACATGGTAAGTGAGTGGTGAAGCGAGAGAGAACGGTGGCGATGGCAGCGAGTAACGTTATTGACTCCCAAGCAGGAGAAGTTAACAGTGTTTGGTTTGGGGTTCTGGGCTACTGTAGAAACATGGCGGAGCAACAAGGTGGACTCCGTGAAGAGGACCAGCTCCCTAGGTAGATATGAAGGGCTCATTCTAAGCTAACGAAAACACAATGATTCTTATTTTCAGGTGATTATTCACTAATGAAAACATGGAGATTTTGCAAGCTTTCCAGAGCTGTATTTGAACCTTGAGAAGAGCACACACCTCTTCCTGGGTTGTCCTCTGAGATGTTGGGCTGGGAGAGGTCATGAATGATTTGTTCCTTAAGAACTTTGGGGTCGTAGATGAACAACTTGGCTCCCTCATCCATCAGATACTTAGAGATGTAGATACTGGACGACTCCCTGCAGTTGCAACACAAACACACACACCCTAGTGTCAACTCTGGTCAGGGCCATAGTTCACCACATTATGTTTGCAAGTGATAGTGTGGAGTCCAGTGTGATCATACAAACAATCCCGAGTTAATGATCAACATAAAAAAAGTTGTTGGAAAGAAATATAAAAGAAAAACAAAGAACTGGGAGGTGACAAATGTCCACAAGAATGTGAGAAGGGAATGAGAAAAACAAACAACATGAAATGAGACTAACCTTGTGTCACCAGTATCTTTTTTGAAGGAGAAGCCCAGCAGAGCGATCTTTTTACCAGTAACAGTGTTGAAGAGGCAGTCAATAATCCTGCATGCAAATCGCCGCCTTTGATACTCGTTCATGTCGATCACCTGAGAACATCACAAACACAGATTGAGAATAAGGTGAATACAGCGAGCAGAGACCTTCAGACAAAGAGATGCTATGTGGTGTAGTTCTCACCTGTTGCCAGTAGGAGGCGACCTCAGGAAGGTTGAGGGCTTCGCACAGGTACACCAAATTCAGGACGTCCTTCTGGAAACAGCTTCCACCAAAACCTGACCAGAGTGTCAGAGAAACAATGAGATGGAAGGAAACACTTAAAGGTGCTATGTGGGACTTTTAGCAAATCCTTGTTATTAATGACACCGGTGGCCATTAAGTGAACTCCCGTTGCTCGCACTCCGTAGGCATGAGTAAGCATCCTGGGCATCGGACAAAACAGTAGGGCAGCATTACATTACAATCATTTATTACACGGCTTTGTTGAATACTGGAATTTGGTGTTCTACGCTCTGTTATTTCTTTAACGAAGCAACCAATGCTAGATCCATTCTACTAGCTCTTGGCTAGTAGAAAGCAATCGTTAGTTATACACCTTTGCTTTGTTCCGTTACATCATTTATTGTTGGCTAAAATCAACACTGTTTGTCATAGTTCATAAGTTAGTATCATGGATCACGTTAGCTGATAAAGTAATTAGCAAACGGCAAGCTAGCCAGTTTACCAGCCAGATCAACCCTGGGATTCTGGATGAATTAGCTATCGTTATCCACTCAAGACAGTATTTTGCTACATTAGCTACACACTATTGACACTATAGTGGGGCTGAAGAGAGGCAAGGCTCTCGGGAGCGCGCTTAAACGTCACATCCTTTGGATTTTCCCAGAAAAAAACGTCCCAAGTCCTTTACATAGAAATTGGTCCACAGTCGGGAAAGTCTCCGTTTTTAAGTTGCGTTACAATCCGTTCACACATTGGCAATACAAATCGATTCATACATGTAAAAAGTTACATATGGTACCTTTAATCTGCGTGTACATGAATGAAACTTTACATCTTTTGGATGTTTTTCTTACCTATGCTGGCTTTGAGAAACTTGCTGCCTATTCTCTGGTCCATACCAATGGCCTTGGCGACCTCCTCCACATCGGCCCCGGTGGCCTCACAGAGAGCGCTGATACTGTTGATGCTGCTGATCCGCTGCGCCAGGAATGCATTGGCTGCCTATACAAGCACACACAATTTTTTTTTAGAGATTGTATTTACAACTACAACATAGTATAGGACACTCAAAGAAACACAAAGGAAACAATTAGTGATCAATTAGTCAAGAGAAACTTAATCAACAGATTGTTTTAGTCATTCTTCAATCAAAAGTACCAATTACCTTACATGCTGGTTCAAGCATCTCAAATTTGAGTTTGATATTTTTCTTTGACATTTGGGTTATGGACTAAAGCCCGACAGTTTTTGAGGCCAATATGGTTATCAATATTTGGGAGTCTGAAAAATCTGATTTTTTAACCCTCATCCTACCGATTTGTTTAACATACAAGGACTACAGACTGGGGTTCTTAAATGAAGGACCCAAGAATAAACTACTGTAAGAAACAATCATCTTAGCAATATGTGAACTTATTTCTTCTCAAAACATCATTAGTTATGCAATTAATGTCATCTGAAGAAAAATAGAGACTACAGGTAAAAGAAATGCACTGCACTTTTTTTATTAGCTTCTGGTGCCTGTCATCACCTGTAATCATGACTAAAAGCATATCAGTATGTTATTTGGTCCCCCATTACATTCATGAAGTCAAAACTGCAGCTACTGGTGACAAAGTTAAGAGCGAAAAACAACAACGTTACTGGGTGAGCTATCTAATCGACGAGAGCGTCAGAGTTTGGGTGTGTCTCATTGTCGCGCTTCACGCGCTTTTGAGCTCGGGCCCTAATAATCGTTAGTTGCCGCCCTACACTCACCAGTTTGGACAGCTCGGATGACCATGTGTTGGTGGTGATGATGCGTTCTTTGGGGACCCAGTGCTCATAGACGGCACACAGAGCTTTAATTGCCCTTTGACCTTCGGCTGTTTCGTCTCCACCAATCAGGACGCGGTCCGGCTCCTTCAGATCCTTCACTGCTGTTCCTTCTGCCAGGAACTCTGGGTTGGACAGCACCTATAGCACAACAACTTTAGAAACTCGCAGAACAACAGATATCAGAGTTTCATTCTTATACAGTACAATAACACACTCACATGTAGGTTGAGGCTGGGCTTGGTGTTGGCATCAAATATCCGTCTAATGCTCTCAGCAGCTCGAACCGGGACGGTGCTCTTCTCTGTGACTATCTTGTAGCCATCAGACACCTCCACAATCCGCCGAGCACATGCCTCAATGAACTTGAGGTCAGCTGCACGACCCTTCCCCATCCCATAGGTCTTGGTTGGGGTGTTCACCTTTGGGGGGGGGGAAGAATTCAGTCCAATGAATTCACTAATGTGTCATAAATGTCAGATTTATTTCTTTAGCTGGTCAAACTGTGTGTCAGTATGAGTGTGAGGGAGGAACTGATACTGTTACAACTGCAACTGTTACTCACAGAGATAAAGACGAGGTCTGCGTCCCTGATGGCTGGATCGATGTCTGTTGAGAAGAACAAATTTCTCCCTCTGCATGATTCAACTACCTCTTTCAGACCCGGCTGAAGTGGGAGGAAGTGACAGTGAGGGTGTGTCAGTGAATGTGTAGGACAAACATGGCACAAACAGTTACAAATGTAATACGAGTTCTCAATGACTGGTCATTGACTGCCCTTTACGCTAGTCATGATGATGTAATACCTTGTGGTTGTGGCTGACGTAGAGAAGTTGCACCACTGAGTGGTCTGGAACTAATTTATGTTTCATTTGTCCCACGATGGAGCAATATTGTACAAAAACATTGGCCGGAGCAGTTGCCTAGCTGCATCTACTTTTTCAACATTGTCATGAAGTTTAATGAAACCGGCAACTCATTTGAGATATATGGCTCTCAAAAGTGAGATAAGAATGTAGGGGAAAAGGCACTAATGAAATATGACCCAGTCTTTGTTAAAGTTGTATTATTCCTGTTAATGATATAAAAATTCTTTGAATAACTACATTAATGTAATACCTCATATATGGGCAGAGTGTCCGAATTCCAGGCTTTGATGCGGGTCTCATTGACATCCACAACGGTCACGGTGATCTCTGGACACATGTGGGCGATCACACTACATGTCGGGCCTCCTACGTACCCGGCACCAATGCAACAGATCCTCTTTATCTGAAACATCTGAAAGAGGAGAGAACACAGAAAAAAAACATGAAGCATGAGAGAATAGGTAAACTCCACAGGTCTTAAATAACTTTCTGAATGTCACTTTTACCTTTTATTTACTGTTTTACATCGGTTTACACCTTTATCAAAAAATTGTAATATCGAAATAATTTGTTTTGTGATACTGAATCAATTCTCAAAAACATGGTATTGATATTTTAATTAATAGTTTACATGCAAAGATTAACTCAGTCAATACTTTATTTCATCTGCAAAGAGATGCTCCCTCTCAGTGTATGTGCCCTCTCAAAGTAGTGCTATGATGTTGGATGTTACAGGGACTGTGATTAATGAAAATGCAGATCCCTCTGTTCTAATTGCATAAAAAAGTAAACTTGTATTACTCAGATTTTACGCATATAGTGGTTTGTTCTTTATACTATGACAGTTTTCCTAAAATTAGATTTAAAAATGGCAATATATTGCCTTTAGTTACAGTATCGCAATATATTGAATTGTAACCCTTGTATCATGATACGTATAGTATCGCCAGATCCTTGCCAATACACAGCCCTAGTTTACATTCAGTTTATTCATTTGCAATTACTGTCTAATTTATATTACTTTATTTTATGTATGTTATATTCTATCCCTTATTTTAACTTGCACTATTTTATGCTTTATCTCATTTTGTTTTTACTTGCGTCTTCTTTTTTATACATATCTAAAGGAGAACTACGCCAATTTTCAAACTTCATACATGCCACCCCTATGGTCTAAGACAGTCAAAAAATATTAGTATACATGAACAACTCTCTCCCAAATCCCAAAACTAGAGTGCTAAAACTCAAATTTGTGATGTCATAGGGTATGAAGTGTGGACCTGCTCCATAGACAATGAATGGGGAGAGATGTTATAGATGATACTGAGAGCACCCAGGAGAATTATCTGAGTGTATGGAAACATTTTCTGTTTCATAACTGAGATCGCTACAATAGAATAAAGCTCATTTTGGTATTAAAAAAACAAAAAAAAACATTCTGTGGGTCCATAAAATCAGTCTCCTATTTATTGTCTATGGAGCAGCTCCAGACTTTATACCCTATGTCATCACAAGTTTGAGACTTACTTTGCTGGTTTTTGGCTTTGAGAGAGAGGAGCTCATGTTCATAAATGTTGAACTTTACTGGGCCATGGAAATAACATATTGGGATTCCTAATTTAGGTGGTGATTCCCTTTAATTAGCGTTGCTGGTGGGAGCCTTACACTTAAGATTTTCATTGCCAACGACTGCTTCTACGTAAATGTTGTGCATAATGATAAATAAGGGGTTTCTGAGGCCAGTACTGATATCAATATTTGAGAGTTTAAAAATATTGAATCATGATATATTGGCCGATAGTAATTTTTAAATGCATGCAACCAAGATACTGAGTGGGAAATTTTTCAGTTTAAAAATCGACTTCTATTTCTTTCCGTATTGACATATCTTGATACTTATCAGCCGACATATACTGTATACCCACACACATATGTTATTGGGCTGTGTATGGGCAAGAATCTGGCGACATGATATGTATCATGATACAGGAGTAACAATTCAATATAGGGAGATTTTTTCCAACCTAATTTTAGGAAAACTGTTATAGTATAAAGACACACCACATATGTATAAAATCTGAATAAAAAAAATCACTATGTGAAATGGCTACTATGGGGACTAACATCATTACACACGAATACAGATGGGCTCATTGAAGAGTCTCTCAGCCAATTTATGTAATTCCAAGACTGTTTAGAGACCCCAGTATGCAGAAATATTCAAATACACCATTTTAGAATAGGCGAAAATAACACATTTATACTGCATTCAAAAAACTGCATGTGATTATCATAGAGTGGGCATGTCTGTAAAGGGGAGACTCCTGGGTACCCATAGAACACATTTTCACATTTTTCACATATCTTGAGGTCAGAGGTCAAGGGACCCTTTTGAAAAAGGTCATGCCAGGATTTTCCTCGCCAAAATTTAGCATAAATTTCTTTTACATTTTTTTTTTTTTTTTTACCTTTTTCAGACTTTGTTTAGACTTTTTTTTCACAACTTTTTTCAGAGTCTCTTTTTCCAGCATTTTTCATAATGTATTAGTGTTGTTTGGGTTTTTCGTCAGACTTTTTTCAGTCAATTTTCAGACTTTTTATTCCAACATTTTTCAAACTTTTTTTTCCAGACTTTTTTTCCAGCATTTTCCAAACTTTTTTGGGGGACATTTTACAGACTTTTTTTTTTTACCTTTTTCAGACATTGTTTCCCAACATTTTCCAAACTTTTTTTTTTTTTTTTAATGGACTTTTTTCTGACTTTTTTCCAACGTTTTACCGAGTGTTTTTTTCCAGCATTTTTCAAACTTTTTTTTTCAGACTTTTTTTTCGGACATATTACAAACTTTTATTCCAACATTTTTCAAACTTTTTTTCAGACATATTACAAACTTTTATTCCAACATTTTTCAAACTTTTTTTTCAGACTTTCAGAGTCTTTTTTTCTAGCATTTTTCCAACTTTTTTTTCCAGACATTTTTTCAAACCTTTTTCAGTCTTTTTTTCCAGCATTTTTCCAACTTTTTTTTCAGACTTTCTTTTCAAACTTTTTTTTTTTAATGGACATTTTTTCAGACTTTTTTTCCAACTTTTTTCAGAATCTTTTTTTCATCATTTTTCAAACTTTTTTTTTCAGAGTCTTTTTTCCAGCATTTTTCAAACTTTTTTTTTTCAGACTTTTTTTTCGGATATATTTCATACTTTTATTCCAACATTTTTCAAACTTTTTTTTTCAGACTTTCAGAGTCAATTTTTTTAGCATTTTTCCAACTTTTTTTTCAGACTTTTTTCCAACTTTTTTCAGAGTCTTTTTTTCCATCATTTTTCAAACTTTTTTCAGTCTTTTTTTTCCAACATTTTTCAAACTTTTTTCAGAGTGTTTTTTTCAGAGTGTTTTTTTCAGACTTTTTTTTAAATGGACATTTTTTCAGACTTTTTTTCCAGACATTTTTTCAGTCTTTTTTTACAGCATTTTTCCAACTTTTTTTTTTTTTTTTTTTAGTGGACATTTTTTCAGACTTTTTCCAACGTTTTTCAGAATCTTTTTTTCAGCATTTTTCAAACTTTTTTTTTCAGAGTCTTTTTTCCAGCATTTTTCCAACTTTTTTTTGAGTGTTTTTTTCAAACTTTTTTTTTTTTTTTAATGGACATTTTTTCAGACTTTTTCCAACGTTTTTCAGAATCTTTTTTTCAGCATTTTTCCAACTTTTTTTTCAGACTTTTTTTTCAAACTTTTTTTTTTTTAATGGACATTTTTTCAGACTTTTTCCAATGTTTTTCAGAGTCTTTTTTCCAGCATTTTTCAAACTTTTTTTTCAGACTTTTTTTTCAAACTTTTTTCAGTCTTTTTTTCCAACATTTTTCAAACTTTTTTCAGAGTGTTTTTTTTTTTTTTAATGGACATTTTTTCAGACTTTTTTTCCAGACATTTTTTCAGATTCTTTTTTCAGTCTTTTTTTCCAGCTTTTTTCCAACTTTTTTTTCCAGACTTTTTTCAGAGTCTTTTTTTCCATCATTTTTCAAACTTTTTTTCAGACTTTTTTTCAAACTTTTTTCAGAGTGTTTTTTTCAGACTTTTTTTTTTTTTTTTTTTTTTTAAATGGACATTTTTTCAGACTTTTTTTCCAAATTTTTTCAGTCTTTTTTTCCAGCATTTTTCAAACTTTTTTTTTTTTTAATGGACATTTTTTCAGACTTTTTCCAACGTTTTTCAGAATCTTTTTTTCAGCATTTTTCCAAATTTTTTTTCAGACTTTTTTCCAACTTTTTTCAGTCTTTTTTTCCAGCATTTTTCAAACTTTTTTTTTCAAACTTTTTTTTTTTTTTTTTTTAAATGGACATTTTTTCAGACTTTTTCCAACGTTTTTCAGAATCTTTTTTCCAGCATTTTTCAAACTTTTTTTTTCAGACTTTTTTTTCAAACGGACATTTTTTCAGACTTTTTCCAACGTTTTTCAGAGTCTTTTTTTCCAGCATTTTTCAAACTTTTTTTTTAAAAATTTTTTTTTTTTTTTAAATGGACATTTTTTCAGACTTTTTCCAACGTTTTTCAGAATCTTTTTTCCAGCATTTTTCAAACTTTTTTTTTCAGACTTTTTTTTCAAACTTTTTTTTTTTTTTAATGGACATTTTTTCAGACTTTTTCCAACGTTTTTCAGAGTCTTTTTTCCAGCATTTTTCAAACTTTTTTTTCAGACTTTTTTTCAAACTTTTTTCAGTCTTTTTTTCCAACATTTTTCAAACTTTTTTCAGAGTGTTTTTTTCAGACTTTTTTTTTTTTTTTTTAAATGGACATTTTTTCAGACTTTTTTTCCAGACATTTTTCAGAATCTTTTTTTCAGCATTTTTCAAACTTTTTTTTTTTAATGGACATTTTTTCAGACTTTTTTTCCAACTTTTTTCAGAATCTTTTTTTCAGCATTTTTCAAACTTTTTTTTTCAGAGTCTTTTTTCCAGCATTTTTAAAACTTTTTTTTTTCAGACTTTTTTTTCGGACATATTTCATACTTTTTTTCCAACATTTTTCAAACTTTTTTTTTCAGTCTTTCAGAGTCAATTTTTCTAGCATTTTTCAAACTTTTTTTTCAGACTTTTTTCCAACTTTTTTCAGAGTCTTTTTTTCCATCATTTCTCAAACTTTTTTCAGTCTTTTTTTTCCAACATTTTTCAAACTTTTTTCAGAGTGTTTTTTTCAGACTTTTTTTTAAATGGACATTTTTTCAGACTTTTTTTCCAGACATTTTTTCAGTCTTTTTTTACAGCATTTTTCCAACTTTTTTTTTTTTTTTTTTTTAGTGGACATTTTTTCAGACTTTTTCCAACGTTTTTCAGAATCTTTTTTTCAGCATTTTTCCAACTTTTTTTTTCAGTCTTTCAGAGTCAATTTTTCTAGCATTTTTCCAACTTTTTTTTCAGACTTTTTTCCAACTTTTTTCAGAGTCTTTTTTTCCATCATTTCTCAAACTTTTTTCAGTCTTTTTTTTCCAACATTTTTCAAACTTTTTTCAGAGTGTTTTTTTCAGACTTTTTTTTAAATGGACATTTTTTCAGACTTTTTTTCCAGACATTTTTTCAGTCTTTTTTTACAGCATTTTTCCAACTTTTTTTTTTTTTTTTTTTTTAGTGGACATTTTTTCAGACTTTTTCCAACGTTTTTCAGAACCTTTTTTTCAGCATTTTTCAAACTTTTTTTTTCAGTCTTTTTTCCAGCATTTTTCCAACTTTTTTTTGAGTTTTTTTCAAACTTTTTTTTTTTTTTTTTAATGGACATTTTTTCAGACTTTTTCCAACGTTTTTCAGAATCTTTTTTTCAGCATTTTTCCAACTTTTTTTTCAGACTTTTTTTTCAAACTTTTTTTTTTTTTAATGGACATTTTTTCAGACTTTTTCCAACGTTTTTCAGAGTCTTTTTTCCAGCATTTTTCAAACTTTTTTTTTCAGACTTTTTTTTCAAACTTTTTTTTTTTTTTTTAATGGACATTTTTTCCGACTTTTTCAGAATCTTTTTTTCAGCATTTTTCAAACTTTTTTTTCGGACATATTTCATACTTTTATTCCAACATTTTTCCAACTTTTTTTTTCAGACTTTCAGAGTCTATTTTTCAGACATTTTTTCCAACTTTTTTCAGTCTTTTTTTCCATCATTTTTCAAACTTTTTTTCAGACCTTTTTTTCCAACTTTTTTCAGTCTTTTTTTCCCAACATTTTCCAAACTTTTTTCAGACTTTTTTTCCCGACGTTTTTCAGAGTCTTTTTTTCCAGCATTTTTCAAACTTTTTTTCGGACTTTTTTCAGTGTCTTTTTTTTCCAGCATTTTTACAAAATCATTTTTTCAGACTTTTTTCGGGGACATTTTTCAGACTTTCTTTTTTTTTCCTGCTCAAATCAATCCATCATGGTTTACCAAAAACACCTTCTTAGTTATTGGTCAATTAATCATATAGTCAGCTAACAGGAAAATAATTGGCAACTATTTTGATTCATTTTTCAACCAAAAAAGACAAACATTTAGTTATTCCAGCATGTCAATTATGAGGATTTTCTTCTTCTTGTGTCTTCTGTGTGACAGTTAACTTAAAATATTTAGGTTTTGAGTTGTTGGTGGGTCAAAAGCAATTTGAAGAAAGGATTTTTTTATTGTGAAAACTGGCAGATTAAATGATAATGAAAATAATCATTAGTTGCAGCTATATTTTACACTTAACACAGTGCATTTCCATTTATCTGTCCTTATATTTCACTGTGCTAAAAAGTGTCTCATCTTTAAAAATGTCTGACGAGCAAATCTCCATCAGAAATCTTAAGTCAATTATGAGGATTTTCTTCTTCTGTGTGTGTAACATATTTAGGTTTTGAGTTGTTGGTGGGTCACACCAGATGAATTGATAATGAAAATAATCATTAGTTGCAGCTATATATTACACTTAACACAGTGCATTTCCATTCATCTGTCCTTATATTTCACTGTGCTAAAAAGTGTCTCATCTTTAAAAAAATTCTGATTTTAGTCAACTGACTAGAAAATAATTGGCAACTATTTTGATTCATTTTTTAAGCAAAAAAGCCAAACATTTAGTTATTCCAGCATATCAATTATGAGGATTTTCTTCTTCTTATGTCTTCTTTGTGACAGTTAATTTAACATATTTAGGTTTTGAGTTGTTGGTGGATCAAAAGCAATTTAAAGATTTTTTTTTATTGTGAAAACTGGCAGATTTATTGATAATGAAAATAATCATTAGTTGCAGCTATATTTTACACTTAACAGTGCATTTCCATTAATCTGTCCTTATATTTCACAAGTGTCTCATCTTTAAAAAATGTCTGATTAACTACGACGAGCAAGAAAACTTCAGATTGATTTCTTTTCTAACACTTAAATCCTCGTTTATAAACCATCTAAAGTCTTCCCATCTCAGCAGCTCATCAGAGCTACAGTCCCAGTCGCACCGTTACAGCCTGCTGGAGGAATAAAGAGCCTTTCATAGCAGCTCAGCTCAGCTCAGCTCAGCCACGTCTAACAGACACTGACCTCTTATCAGTTACCTCTCGGCTACTTCACTGTTAGCTGTGCTGCTGCAGAGCAAAGTGTCAGTGGTTGTAAGGTAACACATTACACACGAACAGGGACATAACTACTGCTAGTTTAGTGAGCGAAATAAACACGATAAACTAAATGAATGGGCGTTGAACCAGCCAGCTAGCTAGCAACATTACCTCTGCTGCCAACTCGACAACTTGAAGAATGCGCAGATTACGTTTAACGGTTAGCTGCTCTCTTACCGTTAAATGTGTCCGTTAAACAGCCGTTGGTTCCGGGAGACGGTGACCGCTTACAAAACGATAAGTGTCTTTAACTGAAAATGTAAACTGGAGCTCGACGAAGACACTCACACCATCAAGGTTTCTCTCCCAACTTTTCCTGCACCACCTTCACCTAAATGTAGTTATACTTCTGTAAGAGTAACGTTACCTCCCAGATCTCCATGACACCGAGCTGCCCGGGGGATCTTTCCGGTCGGGGATTTTCAGAGTAAAAGCACCGAACATATATCATATTATGTTCTGACCCCATTAAAGGTCCCATATTATAAAAAAGTGAGATTTTCATGTTTTTTCTTTTATAAAGGAGGCTTAAGTGCTATATAAATACTGTGAAAGTATTGAAACGCTCATTCCACAGGGAAATACATTCATTCATCATTCAAAGCCTTTCGCTCCTTTGTGGAGCATAGGCCGTTGACCACAGTCCGCCTGGGCTTTCCTCTCCAATTGTTTCCATGTCAGCCCGCTCTGTGTGATGTCCATGTCAAGGTCCCTGCGCCAGGTGTTCTTGGGCCGGCCTCTCCTTCTTTTGCCTTGTGGGTTCCATCTAAGGGCCTGCCTGGTGATGCTGGTACCGGGTTTCCGGAGTGTATGGCCAATCCATCCCCATCTCCTTCTCCTGATCTCTTCTTCAACAGGTTTTTGACCTGTTCTTTGCCAAAGATCATTGTTACTGATGGTATCCGGCCAGTGGATGTTTAAGATACGCCTCAGGCAGTTGTTTATGAATGTTTGTACTTTTGTTGTTGTGGTCTTTGTTGTCCTCCACGTCTCTGAACCATAGAGGAGTATTGGTTTAATGTTGGAGTTGAAGAGTCTGAGCTTTGTCCGCCGGCTGATTTCTTTGGAGCTCCAGATGTTCTTTAGTTGTATGAATGAAGCCCTTGCCTTGCCGATTCTGGCTCTGACATCTGCATCCGTTCCGCCCTGTTTATTGATGACACTAGGGAAATACACACAGCTCATATTCAGAAACTCTGCATTTGAAACAAGCTGTCAGGATTTCTGTCCATTTGTGATGTCACAATTATACAATATTTAGACCCTTTACACAGATTTAAACGTAAATATTCTAAATGTGTCCCAGTTTATTCCTGGTTGCAGTGTATGTGAATGTCATCAGCTAAAAGGAAGTACACATGGACCCAAACTGTTGCCTAGCAACACAATTCTGTTGCAATTTCGTCGTAATTCTGTCGAAATGCGCTAAAACAGGTCATTGGCTGTTCATTCAATGGAGGCAGCTGTCAATCACTCGCGAACTCCGATCAAACCATCAAACTAGGCAGAGCTGATAAAATATGAATCAATATTCTGTTACTGTAATGCCTATTTCTTGTGTAAAATGTTTTCAGAAACATCTTGTAGTGTACTGTTTAGCTGTTTGCTCCGGCTGGTGGCCGGTGCTTGGTATTTCCTCAACTGATCTCAACATGGCTGCCGGGTCACAAACTTTAAACTTTTACAGCTAAACAGCAGTTCAACTATAAACAGTAATCAGCAGATCAATTATATTAACCTTTTATATCGATACTTTTTTCTTATTGCTACTTTACATTCAGATGTATAACATGGTGACAACAGAACACCACATTTATATTGATATTGACATGTCACCATGTCACGGGAACACAATTTTTTCCAACTTTCTAAACATACTGCAACATTTCACCTAAAAAACATATAAAAATATAAACTTGCACTAGAGCTGGTGGCTAATACAAAACCTATAAAATTTACAAAATATATAAAAAGCATAAAGCATATTTAGCAGCTGCCATCAACTAAGTTTAAAATACAACATACAGTACAAAATGTATAGCCTCAAATGTAACATAGGACCCACAAATATTTTAAGGGTGGTATGTTACGTTTCAAACATTATTTTCGAAACGGTATTGTTTTATTTGGAGGGCTCCATGGAGGAGGTGGACTGTCTTGGAGTATTGCTTGTATTCGTCTTTCTTCTCTTTGTCTCTTCTGTTCTAAATGTTTTCGTACCTTTTGGAAAAAAATAAATCAATAATCAGAAATATTAACATTTCTTTGAGCACTGGCAGATCTCAGAAAACTGTCAGCATTATGGAAGAAATCACTAAGAGTGAGCGAGACCAATAAAGAGCCACCATTTTTGAAGCCATTAATCACCGGTGCTACAAGTCCACTTACCAGCCAGTGTTCGTACATCTCTAAAGCCATTTGATCTCTCTCTTCTTTCATGTAGCACTCCTCCTCAGCTTTATTTTTGATTTCTTCACGCTCCATCGTGACTTTTTCATGGAGAACATCTTTCTTCTTTTCACGCCTTTAACATTTTAAGAAAATAAAAGTAAAAACAGTTTAGATAATGGAGACACAGGTGATGAAATGTGGCTAAACATCAAGCTTTGGCTGCCATCTAGTGGTTGATAAGGTTCACACCCAGATAGGTTTGAGCATGATGGGACAGCACTCTTAGGGTGTGGCCATATTAAACTAATGCCCCATGCAGCTATTTGAAATACACTACTTTTATTTTGTGAAGGTTTGAATACTTATTTTCAGACCCCAATAAAATGTTTCTAATCAAGTACAGTAAGACAATTTTATGAAAAAATGTATGCAATCTTGCCATTCTAGCAACTAAATGACAGTAACGTTTACAGTTTGAATGTATTGGCTCTATGTTTTAATTATAGCCAGTGTTCGCTTCCTTGAAAAAGTCAAGGATTTACACTCACCAGTCAGAAAAAGCAGATTTGCTGTCTCTCTTTCTTTCTTCCTCCTTCTCTTCTTTTCTAAATTGAAGTTTACTTTCAGCCTCCCTTTGTTTTCTAGACTTTTCTTTGAGCAGATGATCATGCCCATGTTTCCATTGTTCAAACACCTGTAATGTTTATAACAATACTGATTAGCATATCTTCCCACAGAAGTGCATATTAGAAACAGAATAATGCACAATAAATAAATCAATAAACCTTTTTAGCAGATTGCTTTTTTTCTTCTTTCTCTTCAATCGCTCTTTGCTCTTTTCTGATCGTATCTTGCTTTTCTTTGACTTTTGCTTTGAGACTCGCTGCTTTCGTTTCTTTCCAAGCCTCGTATGATGCAACAGCATCTCCCTTTTTAGCCTCTTCTTCCTGTTTGTTTTTTTTGAAAGATGACAAGCAGCGTGCATATATGTTAAATAACATATTGTTTTTTTTTATAGTGTTCTACAACAATGTAGTCTGTTGTATTTCCAATTTACAAAACAGATTATTTACCCTTTTCTTTTTTTCTTTCAGGATTTCCTCTTTCTTCTGTAGCTGCATGTTCTCTCTTGACTTTTCCTTTTTCCTTTGAAGCCATTCCTTTAAGAAGTACATGTTAGTGGGCACTGGGCAGGGCTTTGAGCTGTAGATACTCTGATGCCCTCTACCGACATATAAATCAGTGGTTCTCCACCTGGGGGTTGGGACCCCTAAGGGGGTCTCGAGAAAATGTCTGGGGGTTGCTACATGGTTGTGGAGAAAAAATAAAATAACATATAACATATAACAAACTAAAGAAAACTGGGGGGCTCACGCCTCGAAAAGGTTGAGAACTACTGATGTAAACAAACAGTGTGCAAAAACACACATATCTTTGTAGTCCAGGTGCTGAGGAGAAAAAAAAACTAACTCAGATATCTGCCTCCCAGGGATTGGCAAGACTTCAAAATCCTCGCCTTAAATTTGTTTTTTTTATTACATTAGGACAAGTACAACGTTTCAAACCCAAATTGGCTGTTTATCTGTACCAGATACCTGATAATAATTTAATGAAATCTGAGAATAATGTTGTACATATAATGCACAGAAATTATAAATGGAGCGTTTAACAGGGTGGAAGAACTCACACTCTACTTACAGTATGATAAGTATCATCTATGTATCTTATAGACCTGTAATCAAATCAATATCAGTGTCTGAATCTGAGTATACGATGGAGCTCCTCTAGGTAGTGCTGAGGAGAACCACACTGGTTGAATATTGTCCTTAAACATAATAAAACACAGAACAGTGTGGAGATTTTTAACTGTAGCAATGTGGACTCTCAACACTGGCTCATTCTCACACTGACCTGGTAAACGGCAGCTCTGAGTGAATCTGCTGCTGGAGGCTGAGACTCCTCTAGTGAGATTTTACGATCCAGAAGTTTGAGAGTTCCCAAATACTTTGATTCCACCTTCCTGGAGCACACACTCTGAGATCTCTGAGTGGTCTTAGAGTGAGAACTTGATGTCCTAATTTAAATAAAATGACAGTTAGTTAAGTTACGACCCTCTTCTATCCACTAAGCTATAGAAGTAGCTATTGTTGCAGCTTGTTCACCAACCTGGTATCAAATGATTTTTCGTGAGAGAGTTGATGTGAGGGATCTCCTGACTCTACCTGAAAAATGACAATGAACACATTTACTAAGACTTATCAAAATAAGAAGCAGAGTATATCTAACATTACATTAACTATCACAGTCACACCTGATAATGAATGCCTTACATTAAACTCTTCAAATGATGTGGAGTACTGTCTCTCCTGCTCTTTGCTGTCATCGGTCATAAAGCCATCTAAAACAATAAATCAAATAACAAGAGGATTAATGAACTATAAATTATTTAAAGGTCCCATAATATACTTCTTTCAGGTTCATACTTGCATTATATGTTTCTACTAGAACATGTTCACATGCTGTAATGTTGAAAAACCCTTTATTTTCCTCATAATATTCCTGCCTGAATATGCCAGTATTTACCCTCTGTCTGAAAAGCTCCGTTTTAGCACATTTCAATGGAATTGTGTTGCTAGGACACAGCATGGGTACATGTTTACTTCCTGTCAGCTGATGTCATTCACATACTTTTACTTTGTCCAAAATCACATACTGTACACTACATACCCAATTTGTACAGTATACTATCGTTCAACATACTTTTGTGTGCATAAACAGCTGTATGTATCTTTTCGGACGCACTGAACTGTAATTTACGATGTCACTTCCTGAGAGCCTCCTTGCCGGTTGGAGACGTGTAACCATCCTCAAACGACGGTTTGTGAGAATCAAAGTCTGAATTAATTTAAAATATATATTACATCTAGCAAAGAGGAATCTTATACTTACAGTTAAACTGAAGCGTTATTGATGTTACAGGGCTGTCAGTCAAGGTCCGTTACGAAAGCTGTCGTTACTACTGCATTGCATTGTGGGATATTTATGCCACCGTAGTGTCCAGTGTTGCATACTGTAATATTTCACCGGAAATATTATGCAATTCATGTACTATTGGTTTCATACTAAGGTTTCGGACATACTAAAATATTTCACATACTGTTTTAGTGCACTAAATAGCATGTTAGTATGGAATTTCAGACGCAACCAAAAACTGCAACCACAAAAAAACTTAACTACGTTTAAAACTATATATATTATATCATAGATATAAACTGTTTTATATCTATGTATTTTACAGTATTTTTGTGGCATCACAAAGTTACAGTTATCCTGACAGCTTGTTTGAAAGGCACAGTTTCTGAATATGGGCTGTGTGTATTTCTCCATGGATTGAGCGTTTCGATACTTTCACAGTATTTATATAGGCCTAGCACTTAAACCTGCTTTATAATAAAAAAAACATGAAAATCTCACTTTTTACAATATGGGACCTTTATACCTAAACTTATGGTGCTGAAGATGCCAATTATTACCTCTGGATCCAGAATCAACTGTGGACCTGGTGAGGATCTGTGACTGCTCACCCTTACTTGAAGAGGATTTGCTGAGGCTGCATGAAATGGCGTGATCTTTTTCTGACCACTACGGTGAAACAACATAAGAAACAAGTGCTTCAATTAGAAGATGTTTCAACTTAAAATACTGAATAACCAAGCAATGAGACATGCATGTGGACTGCAGCTCCTTACGGCGATGTTGCTGGACGTGTCAGAAGAGAGGGGAATAGATGCAGAGGAAGTCTGGGGCCTGCTGAGATCATGAGATTCAGCATCTTCTGCTATCTTCTCCGTAACGTGAAGGTTCAACCCAAGAGTCCTTTGCCTCGGTTTAGGCTTGGGTGGCTCCCTCTCGGTATCTGAATAATGACAGTTTTTGGAAATATAAATTAATAAAATGCAATGTGCCCTTTGTGTGCTTGTACATGAAACAGTGTAAACAGACCTGCGGACACTTGTTTGAGATCAGTTGCTGATATCTGCGGAGTCTGAGAGCTTCCTTCCAGAACAGAGTTGCTCTTCTCTTCAGGACCTGGAGTTTCTATCACACTGTTGTCAGATGGTAAGGGCAATGACATGTCCATTAGAGTGTCATCTGATGTATGGTATGACAGAGATTTACTTGAGCTCTCTCTTGTGATTTGAGGATTGGTAGACTCCACATCACTGCTTTTAAATCGTATGTTATCGTCACTGACGTTTGTGGAGTGTTGTGAGGAAAATGAGTCTTTATAATTGTCGTGATGACCGGTGGAAGAGTCAGGCGGCTCGTTTTCACGTGACTCTGACGCCGTTGTGTCCTCCGATGGAGAGCCGATTTTTGGGGTTTTCAGAAAAGAAACTCTCTTCGTCCTACCGTGTGTGCCTTCATCGTCTGAAATCTCAAAGTCGTTGATTTTGGATTTACTCTTCGCAGCCTTAAGCGCACCAGCCTTCTTCTTTCTTGATTTGAGGAGTTTATTAAAAAAATCTGTGAAATAAAGAAAATGACAAGTAAACAACAAGATAGGACCAAAAATGATCTACTTAAGTTAACAAAACAATCTAAACTCAAGGTCCACTAACTAGCTTTTTCTGGAACTTTCAACTGCAACTAGAAAGTGATCTTTAGCTACTGTTTCCATCTTTCACACTGAACATGCATCTATTTAAGTTGAAGGTGTCTAACAGAGAAGAACAAATGTTGTCTAAACCCTGACATTAACTAGAGGAAGTACAGTAACTGTGTCTGTTTTAGCCATATGGTCTGCTCTATTCATGTTCTGCTGTTATTCTTGTTGCCATCTGTCATTTTCTTCTGCAAAGCAGTTATATAAATCCTTCATCCTATTAACATTGGCATTGAAGAATGAATTGTGAGGCCTAAATGTAATGTTCCCCTGGCTGTAAAGCAGTGGTTCCCAACATTTTCTATCTGCTGTACCCCCACAGCCATTTAAAGTGGTAATCCGTAAGATTTCAGTCCTGGTTGATTTATAATTTCTATTTGAGTGAAAACAATTGAATTATGCTCAGAATTTAGCAGTCTGGAGTCGTTTTGTTGATACAGGAGCTTAGAAATAGAATAGAAAAATTATATTTCTGTGTTCACGAACTTTAGGTTTTCAGAATTGTGTGCATCGTTACATTTTTTGTGTATACAACACGTTATTTTCAGGAATGTCACCACTGACACCAATTTCATAAAACTGCCAATATATAAATATTGCAAAAGCTTTCATCAGTGGGTCACCATTGTGTTACCTCATTTGGCGATAGATAGTGACTTAAAAGACATTTATTTAAATGAAAATCTTCGAAATTGCCACTTTAACAAATGTGTCCATTTGAATATATTTTAAACTTGATGTTATTTGACACTGCTAGAATACTGTTACAATTATTATTATTTATTTTCACAAAGAACAAAGTGGTCCTGGAGTTGGCGATATTTAGGCTTGGTACCTCTTTTCAGTAAGTTCTGTCAAGGTTACATTTGTACTACAATTAATTAAAGTGTCAGAAGCTGGACATTTCAACCATTTACTTTTAGCTACAGTATATGTTTTAACATATCTGCTGTTTTGCTAACTAGCTTTCATGTACTTTACTCACACACTCTTACCAAATCATAATTTTTATTTTTTCAAAAAGGATGATCTTCTCGAAAGACCTCTCGTCAACTGCATATAAGCACCTCCTGGGGGTAGAAGTACCCCTGGTTGGGAATCACTGCTGTAAAGAACTGCCATTTTAGAGAGTAATTTCTGAAAATCTCTTCACAATTTCTCTCATTTGTTTAATGCATTTTGCATAAAAGTATAAAGTCATTTACACAAAGTGGTGTGAATGGAACATAGCTGCAATAAGCAAGCCTCATCATCAACTTTCATTAGACACAGATAAAGGTGATATACCTCGTAGACCACAATCATAATGTAAACAAAAGCACTAAAGAGACCTACATCTTGAGGATGTCACGCACCCACAACCCAGTCTTATCAAGATATTATGATGCTCTGCCATCTTACCATCTTCATCTTCATTGAAGTCATCAGAGTACGAGTGTTGATCTGTTTTTGTTTTGCTTGACCTTGCAGACACAGCAGCCTGGAGCTCATCCTGCAATGACATAATATCAGATTAGATTAGACTTTATTAGACTTTATCGTACAACTCAGTGGAAATTTGTCTTTGGCTTAGTACAGCAAAGGTAGCCTACATAAAATACACATAACACACTATTAAAAACATACAGTATACAATATTCAAGATTCGAGATACAAGAGATTCAAGAGTTTTATTTGCCATTTGCACCTATAATAAGTACACTGGAATTCTGAGCAGTTTACACCGAGTCAGCTTTAAGAAAAGAAAAAAGGTAGAAAAGGCACAAGGTAATTACAGTACAAAATAAGTAGCACATTCAACTCAACACAATAAATAAATAAATTATTAAAATATAAAACGCCCTCAGTGTAGTCAATAAATAAACTAAACTACCCTCTGCATAGGAGCGATACCCCCAGAATACAAATATACAGTATATATGCTCCATGGCCATGTTAAAAGAACTTTTAGCTCTCATAAAAATATTTAAAAAAATAAATAATTAATATATTTCAGACAATTACACAGTGGAAGGCAGCATATTGCACAGCATTACAGTCCATTCAGCTCAGGTGTACTGTGTGTCAATGATGGTATGGAGGTGAGGTGTGGGGTATTTGTGTCCCTCTTTAATGTCCTTTGCCACCAGTCTTATTGTATATATATATACTTGTGCAAAGGTAATGTTAGCAGCAAATAAGTATAGTAACAACATGGCACTTTATAAGCATCCTCAGAGGGCTGTCGTGTAAAACTAATCCACTCTTTGCTCATGTGGAAGGACAACAAGACTGTAGCTTTCAGCTTTAGCTAATGTTAGCTCTTTACCTGAAATGTTGTTCTTCTCGATGTTTTCGGGCTTTTCGTGTAAGCCAGTGTCCCGATCTGCTGATTTGTCATCCTGAAAACTATAAACAACTAGCTAGTGTTTGCTAAATTCACTGTGTGACAAGTAGCCACTAAGCTTCCTGTGCTAATTATTACACTATTATAATAGCTAAATCAACATTATACTAAGTTTCATTGCCACTTGACTGTTGTCTGATTCAATACATACCGTACAGCTATTCAAAAAATGGTCGATAAAGACACATGGACAGTGCTACAGTGGGCTAACTATAGATATGTTAGCTAACTGGCTAACTTAGCTATTGTTGATGGTAACCCTGGGAGACGAGGAGGGCAGTTCCGGTTCACCACTGCGCATGCTCAGAAGATAAACACTAAACAGGAAGCAAGCCATGATTATACAGCATGTATATGTGTTTTGGTATGTGTATATACTGCGTGTGCGTATATGTATATGTATGTATATATGTATACAGTATATATATAGAGATTTTATTTTATTTTATTGTTTTTAATTTTTTTATTTTTTTTACTTGTGTATATTCTTTTTACTTATTTATCTATTTTTGTATGTAATATGGTTTTCCTGTATCTATACTGGCTTATTTTATATTAATATTAGGTTTGTTAAGTTTCTTTGTACCGAGAATGTTATTATTTGGGACGTTTGTGACTGTAATGTTCTGTTGTTTCAAAATGAGCAATAAAAAAACAATAAATATAATATTGAAAAAAAAAAGAAAGCAAGCCATGATTTTTATTATTATCATTATTATTATTATTATTATTATTATTTTTGCTATATTTGTAATGACTTTTAAATAGATAAACAGATAATTCATACGACAGTCTTCTCACACAAAAATATATCTTATACTGTATATGTTCTTAATGTATATGTTCTTAATATGCCTTGTACAAACTAATTATTATATATGTACATTCATACTTCCTGATATGTATATGTTCTTAATATGCCCTTGTAATATAACTTATCATTTTAATGGAGCTTCCCAGCAAAAAGCATTTCACACGATTGTACCTGTATAACCGCTGCTGCCTTAGTGATTTCAGAAATGTACAAGCTTACAACAAAACACAGTCAGGCAATAAGACTGAATTATTTTTATTTTTTGTTTTGTTATAGGAAAAGTGCATAGTTGAAGCCCTTTTTCTCTTAGACAGATACAGTGTAAATCAAGGTCTCCTGTGGTACCGGTCAACTTTTTCATCTCAACGATCTAATATGGCTTCCCCCTTAATTAAATACAACTACTTCTGGTTTACTTAACCTTTTCCATCCTTATATCTCCTCTCTGCCATCTCCCAAGTCTAGAAGGATGTAGTAAAGACATTTTTAGAGGGCATTATAATCAGAAATTTAGAGTAGCTAGCCACTGAAGACTGTTGGGATGAACTCAGCCCAAAGCTGTTACAGATCATATTCAGGTTCTGAACTCTTACACCATGTATTTAAGAAAGACACTTAAATCTTAAAACTAATCCATGTAATTTCTGATATCATAAGTACCCTAGAACATAATTAAAGGCCCAGATACACTTTTAATAGCCATGTTTCCATGACAGCGGCACGACAAAGATACTATCAGTGACTAGAATAAACAGGAAACCCTCCGACATGTACCACAATTCAATTGCCAACAACAGACAAATTTAAAAATATCACCATTTAGAAATAAACAACATTCACCACTATATTGTTTTGCATTAGAGGTTTCTGTTTTTCTGTTGACTAATTATATTTCAACCTTTAATCTAGATGACAAACCTTCTGTAAACTTATTTAGCAGAGCTCTGGACCAAGAGAAACCAACAAATACAAATCTTGTAAGACAATAACCCTGTAGAATAAACGATGATAATGAGAAAACAAGACAGAAAACTTTGACTGCAGATCATTCCCTCATCCTCTTCTTAACTCATTTAAAATTAAAAATGAGCTCAAATATTGCTGTTCTTTCACAAGAACCAGAACTTTGAATTCACATTGGCACTAATCAGAGGAATGCACCTTTTCTTGCTCTTTTCCTTTTAATTGGTTTGACGTTATTATCATACAGAAGTAGAAACTTAAGATGCTCCCATTAATCACAGACTGCTGCGATTCTCAGTAAGAAAAGAACAGGCCCTCGTCTTCACATCATCATCATCATCATCACCATTTAGACCGCTGAATCAATACAACTCGCTTTCATAAGGAAACGACAAAAGTGCTAATAAAATATGATTATCTGCTACTAATAACTGAGTATACAATTCAGATCGTTTTTATCTTTTAACCACAAAACAATTACAGTACATGGAATCATCTCAACAAGATTAAAATGCTTGTGCTGAGTATACTGTTTTACAATTACCACACTTAAGAGCCTACGCCCTATCTGTATGCCTTCAGTTAATTTCAACCATGTGAAATTAGTTTGAAATGTGAACATTTCACTGTCAACACCTCTTTAACAGACTCTGTCACTGCCGTCTTAATCACATATACTACAGTAACAAACCCCACAGTTAATTAAAGGGACAGACATGTTCTTGGACATATAATTCATATAACAGGCTGGACTATTTGCTTGTAGTCTAATTGAGGCCTGGATGTAAACACAGAAGATGAAGTCACTGCATTAAAGTAATCCTAATTCAGAATTTAATGTACCCATATGAATTCATTACATTTAATCATTCTGCTGGTTTAAATATGCTATTGAGACATGACGTGATATGACATCATTACTGGCACCGAAAAAGAGAGGAATGTTTCAGAGAATCTGAGGAACCCGTCACCCTTCATTACTCAGGAAGCACCCAAACAACAATTTAACTACCGCTCCCATCTCCACCAACACATGATGGGACACATTCCTTCATTTTGACTTGTTGTCTTGAGTTTCTGCACACCAGACAGCACCAGAGCTGTGAGATCAGGGGCCGACTCAGAACGATGCCACACCGTTCTGATTAAAGATTTGGTAGAGCCCAACTGATATATCAACATGCTGACATTGTCAGCCAATATTATCAGCCAAAATTTGGCTTGTATGTGTCTGCAGATAAACAAAACAACGTTTTTAGTACTTACTTCCATTAATTCAAGTTTAATGTTTGTGAGAAAAATGTGATTTTATGCATCATTATTAAATTTCCCGACATTTTCTGAATGTCGTTCAGTTTTTTTCACTGTAAAATATCCTGCCTGTCAAAAATAATCAATACCTGCCGAAACTGTTAATGTTGTATGTTTATGTAAAAAAAAAAATCAACATCATCAGACTTTAAAAATATCTGTATTGGCCTCATCGATCCAGTATCAGTTGGGCTCTAGTAACAGGAATCATAGACAAATCTACCCCAAAACACAATGACATTAAAATAGGAGAAAAGCAAAAGATATTTGAATGAAGGGGAGATGGCGCTGTCCTTCGTCACAGTCACTAGCTAACTGTGCAGCTCCAGTCAAAGCAGCTGGGTGAGTGCTGGTCCTCTCCACTGCTAGTCAACAGGTGGTGCAGGAGGCTCTCTTCCATCGCTCTACAAACCAGGACAAGAAAATATTAAGTCTAAACAATGATGCTATCAAAAAGCACATCAATAATAATAATAATAATAATAATAATAATAATAATAATAATAATTAATAACTGAGCTTAACATTTAGAGTATAAATGTTAAATGAACATTTGCTGATGACTTGTGTGTCTAATTTAGACACACAAGTCATCAGCAAATGTTCATCTGGTTGTGTACACCCAGAGGCTGAGTCACTGTTAATACACCTCCATTAAACTAAAGCAGAACAACACTGAACCTATATTTAAAATCTAATTTGTATGTAGGCAGACTGTGATCAATACTGACATTGTGGGGTCCAGTAGGTTTTCCTGTTGGACGGCTACCCCTGAGACTGGATGGGCGCAACAGGAACAGCAGCATAACCAGCACCGCCCATCCCATCAGAACCATAGGGAGGGTCAGGTCACCTCCTCCGCCGACTTGCCCATTGGGACCTGGCACTGAAAACAAACACATCTTTGCACTTCACACACATCATCTACACCAGTGATTCTGATAAAACAAGCATATTGTGTCCATTACTCCCACACACATTTGCTTTGGGCCAATAGAAACTCTGATATGATTGTGTCACATCACGTCAATCTGTCATGAATCAGTCGCCATGTTGGTCTTTTGCAACCAGATGTGACGGGAGAGGGTGGAGCTTAGCATAACTGACCGCTGAATAAGACATTTGTAGGTGACCAAAAAAGTTATAATTAACTTTTATGAACTGAAAACACACTGTGAAAGGGTTAAAGTTAAACTTAAACGAGGATCCAGACTGGACAACGCTGTGGTAGCGACCTGTTAATCACAAGGTAGTCACGATTGAGACCATAAACTCATGTTTACAATGTTTACTGAGGTAATAAATCAAGTGAGAAGAAGTAGGGTCATTTTCTCATAGACTTCTATCCAATCTGACTTCTTTTTGCAGCCAGAGGAGTCGCCCCCTGCTGGCTATTAGAAAGAATGCAAGTTTAAGGCACTTCTGTATTGGCTTCACTTCTCAGACCCGGAGGTTGCCCAGTGGTTGCAACTAACCGTTCCTGCTGCTGCTTAGCCAGCTAGCTAGCTGATGAGCATGGAGAAATATTTGAGTCAGTCCACATCGTCAAGTGACGCTAAGCCCAAACTAGCTAAATTGGGAAAATATTACGACGAGTTTGGTTTTATTGAGAACAGCGACGGGAGACCCTAATGTTTCTGATTCGAGAACATGATGAAATAAACACTAATATGGTCATACATACATTCCTGAGGGCAGTCTGTGTCTGTGCAGTAGGACTGAGATTGCCTGAGCTGAAAGAAAAATTACAGAAGGAACAAAGTAGATTCAATACAAGAGAAGAGTAGGAAAAATTATATTATTAATTCTTCCACTCTATGATTTATTTACTCTGATTACCACTGCCTTCGTGTAGGGAGAGAGAAAACACAGCTCCCCTTAAAACTGGTATAAACCTTAAAAGAGTTCCTTGTTACATTAGGCATACGAACAAATGACCCACTCACAGCTTACTGTTACCAACAGCTTATATTCACATGGTGGAAAACAACCATCTGATCTCTGCCTGCCACCTAGAATATACTGCACACAGTTCTGACTGACAAATGCTCTTGGGTAAATTCTTAAACTAATTAGACAACACCCTTTCGTGCTGTAAGTGAATCAGAACGCCCCCAGGGTGGTTTCAAGCTCTGAGCCAACTGCAGCTCGCCATGCAAGTTACACCTGTGCACAAAGAGCCAATGAGGTCACCTGGAAACTGACACAGCAACATAATTACAAGCTGTACTCTTTCTCCAACATAGTTTCTCTCAATAATTTTGACCTTGTCTTTTTTCAACACATTTTCCATTAAGGAGAGAGTATTTACAAGCACAATGCGAAGCTGACAGCACACACTGAGCGCAACAGAGTGAAACGTCGTTGTGAGGCAGAACCGATAGGCTCTCAAGATAAACTCTGAGCAGGAACCAACCAGGATGTGTTGGCTCACAGCCAATCGGTAGCTTTTCATTTCCTTCTTCTTTCAAGAACTTGTTGTTTCTAATGTTAATCTCTTTGCTTCCTTCTCTCGATTTCGGCAGGAGATATTTTTAGTTCACACTGCATACTTGGAATACTTTATAAGTCTGCCACTTAAGATTTCAAGTGACAGTGAAGGCCACTCAGCTCCATGACTTACCAGGTTGATGAGGCGCCTCATAGCATACTCATGGGTGCAGATGCACTCGCAAGGGTCGAAGCCTCCCTCTGCCATTTCTCACCAGACGGTGTCCACCCTGCAAAAAAAATGAAAGCACTGTCTGTAACTAAGACATGCATGAACGAGTGAGAGAAACCTAATGCTCCCTCTTGTCAGTGCCGTCCTCTCTTGTTGTTTCACAGATAAGAGGGAGGAGACTGCTCAGTTAAGGACAGTCAGCACACTCTGATGCTTCATGTAATCTAGGTCTTTGTTAACAGTGAGGGCTGTCTTAATTTTCTCTGTATTTATGTTTGCATAAACTGCAAGACAAAGGTTTTTGAACACTATTACGCATTTTTGCTCTGCAGCCATGTCATTGTAATTACCTTAAAGAGTGAACAGTAACACTAGGGAATAAATAAAAGTGAACTGAGAAATGATTGTGACTTTAATTTATTGAAAATAAACTCAAATTAGACCTATATTAACAACATATTGGATCGTTTCTATGAGTTGATTCTGGTGCCGTCCACGTATTTCTAACACATAAAGTCTGAACTGGTTTACCTTTATGGTTCACTTGTTTTTAATACAACATTAAGCATAATTATAAGCCAACAGTCGATAAATGCAAGAATTTAGCTGATTTGTTGACATCACCGATCATCACGGGAGGCTGATGTACACTGAAGATAGAGAGAAAGCAAGCAGTTTTTACTCCGAGGAATAAAGATAGTTTTGCAGAATTTGCAAACAAAAACGTATTAACAAATGGCCTGGCATATTGATGGAAAACATACAGACAATGCCTGCATTAGTTGTAGGACAAATGTATGGTCATATGCCAAATGTCTGCTACAGGTACCTTATTGAAGTTATCAGGTTTTATACCTCTGTACCAGATTTTTGAGGCCGAAAGCAACATTGATATTTTTATGTTATTATTATGTTTATGTTATTTTATATCTTTCTTTCTTTGTTGTCATCTTTTTTTGACATTAACATACACAAACATTTCTCATAAGAAATCCTCAAGATATGTACAGAGCAGTACATTTTCCAGCAACTTGTTCTTTGCACTGTTTTTGTCTTGTTCTTTGCACTGTTTTTGCCTGGCATTTGCACGGTTTTCGTCTTGTTCTTTGCACGTTTTCGTCTTCTTCTTTGCACTGTTTTTGCCTGGTATTTGCACGTTTTTGTCTTTTTTTTAAACTATTTTTGTCTTGTTCTTTGCACCGTTTTTTTGTCTTGTTCTTTGCACTGTTTTTGTCAAGTTCTTTGCATGCTTTTGTCTTGTTCTTTGCACTGTTTTTGCCAGGTATTTGCACGTTTTTGTCTTTTTTTTAAACTATTTTTGTCTTGTTCTTTGCACCGTTTTTTTGTCTTGTTCTTTGCACTGTTTTTGTCAAGTTCTTTGCATGCTTTTGTCTTGTTCTTTGCACTGTTTTTGCCAGGTATTTGCTCGGTTTTCGTCTTGTTCTTTGCACGTTTTCGTCTTCTTCTTTGCACGTTTTTTGTACTATTTTTGTCTTGTTCTTTGCACTGTTTTTGTCTTCTTTTTTGCACTGTTTTTGCCTGGTATTTGCACGTTTTTTGTCTTGTTCTTTGCACTGTTTTTGTCTTGTTCTTTGCATGTTTTTGTCTTATTCTTTGTGCTGTTTTTGTCAAGTTCTTTGCACTGTTTTTTTCCTGGTATTTGCACTGTTTTTGTTTTGTTCTCTGCACTATTTTTGGCACCTTATGTTATCTTTTTGTATATTATGTTGACTGTCTTCTTTGCACTGCTTAAATGCATAAACTGTATGTATGTTAGATGTAGTACCATTAGCCACCTACTGTATTCTATATATTTCTAACGTTAGCATTTGTACAGTGAAGTAAGACTCACTCTGCTGCATCACAACGTATAAAACTGTTGTAGAAAATCACACACATGCACAGTTAGCACTACATCTCGACTATGACAACATGAACACGTTATATTTTCCATGGGAGGCTGCCTGCTGCATATTTCTAGAGTGACGAACAAACGGAAGTGTCCAGTTGTATGTCGACCTTAAGGACAGCTATCATCACTTCTTATTTACCAACCTTTGAGTTTTACACTCACATACTCTAGTAACTACTTTAGCTAACGTTAGATTAGCTTCTTGCTAACCTAGCCAACAAAGAAAACTCACACTCGACCTTTAGTAACGAAGAGATGATTAGAGACAGATGTGACAATAACACATCTAAACACGACTTACTTGAGCTTCGTAGACGTTTATAGACTGTTATTAGTCTTTAAAGGGCCCTTGCTGCTCTGCTGTCCTCCACAGAGACAGTTAAACTGAAGACATGTCAACCAGGCGTCTGTGTTTTGTTGGTGCATGTGAGAACAACCAGAGAGCCAACCAGCTACTCTTCACAACGGAACATCCGGGTACTTCATGCACGGTGGGCGGTTTAAACGTCTCTGATTGGCTCAGAGATTTGATTGACGGGTCTTTGAGCCAATCAGAGTGAGGAATGATTATAACATCTGGATAGTAAACAAACAGTCCTCTGCCTATCATCACACAGAGGAGGATGAACCCAGCTGCAACATGTGTACAGTTGTGTAACCAAATATACAGTGATTGTAACTTCAATACTGTACTTTTAAAAAGTACAATACCTTTACATTGATTTCAAAATACTGCTGCTGGTTTACAAAGCACTAAATGGTTTAGGGCCAAAATACATTTCTGATCTTCTGCTGTGTTATGAACCATCCAGACCTCTCAGGTCATCTGGATCAGGTCTGCTTAGTGTCCCCAGAGTCAGAACTAAACATGCAGAAGCAGCATTCAGTTTTTATGCACCAAATATCTGGAACAAGCTCCCAGAAACCTGCAGGACCGCTCCAACTCTCACTTCTTTTAAAACAAAGCTTAAAACTTTCCTGTTGGCGGGTGCCTTTTATTAAACCAGATAATGATCTGACACTGCACTATAACTTTTACTCTTTTGAGTTTTATGCAATTTTAGCTTCTATCCTAGCTTTTATTTTTAGCTTGTTTTTATTTTCTAATCTTTAATGTTTTAATGTTTTTATGTTTTTATAACTGTTTTAATTATTTCTTAATGTTCTTTTGCATTTTGTCGCAATGTTCTTGAATGTTTCTGTAAAGCACTTTGAATTGCACTGTTGTTGAAATGTGCTATACAAATAAAGCTGCCTTGCCTTGCCTTGCCTTTACATTGTAGGTCTACTTGAGTAATTTAATTGTATGCTACTTTTTCCTTGTATTCAAGATTCAAGATTCAAGCCCTTTATTGTCATTGTGTAGTACACCCAAAATTAGATTGTGACAATCCCATAGGTGCTAATGAAAAGATAAATATTAAAAATATAAAAGATAATACAATATAAATTCTAAAAATACAATATGTATATTGATGAGATGATAGTTGTAGGAGCTAAAGTCTACTACTTTAGCTACTGAGGTGATTAGCCCTGGACTGACGCGCTTTTCGCTGTAGATGGTACCTTTAGTTGTCTGTTGTGCTGTACAAAACTGATCCTGAGTCCGCTCGTTGGTTTTACAATAATAGTTCATTTATTCTTAATATGGTATTAAGGAAGTAAGTCCAGTTACCATAGCAACGAGTAAACAATAACAACACGGCAAACAATTCAGCGTCCCTGCGGTCAAAAACCATTTGCCCTTCCGGGCTAAACCCTGACGCCAACAACACACCTCCTTACCTATATACCTGTGACTGGGTCAATCAATTAATACAGTGCCACCTAGTGTTCGTAAAAGTGAATTACATCCCAACCTCAGTATGTCAGCATCATGTTTTGGCTCTTACACACCGGCCCCTAATTGTTATGGCAGGCAGACATAACAATTCAAACAAAATACACAAAAAAGAGGAGCCAAATGTTACAATACACCAAGTTATGCATTTAAACTTCATGTACCAAACAGAGTTTTGTCACTGGCCTTTCAATTATGGTGGCTTTGGTCTGTCCTGACTGGTTTCCTCTGAATGGTTAGCCTCAGAAGCTTCCAGCTGCTTTCGTAGGCGAATCCTTCCTAACAACCCGACCTTTAACCTGAGGAACCAGGCAACTGATGTCTTGAGCCCTCTCCAGTCAAAAAAGTAGCCAATGAGCTGGTCAGTAGGACTAGATGAATCATCAGCTGGATTGTCCTTTGAACCGACATGTCCCCACTGTGAGGGTTCAGATGTTTCTCTGATGGTCGAGATTCTGTTGGCCACAAAGGTGTGAAAGCCCCTGTCCTCATTGCTTACATACTTCAACACTGAAGTGCTGTCGGTCCAAAATACTGACTCCTCCAGCTGCAAATCCAGCTCTGCCTTCAGCATTGAGTCCACTCTGACAGCAAGAACGGCTGCTGTCAACTCAAGACGGGGAATGGTTACAGCCTTCAGTGGTGTCACTCTGGCTTTGCCGAGCAGGAAGGTGACCTGGATGTCGTTGTCCTTATTTAACATCCGGATGTATGTTACAGTTCCGTATCCACCTTCGCTGGCATCAGCAAAATGGTGTAGTGGGGCATGTCTGCTCTCTCCAAAGTCTACTGGCTTGATGCATCTGTCCACCTTGAATGCAGCCGGCAGGTCCAAGTCTTCCAACCACCTTTTCCACTGATGTAACATATCCTTCCCATTTTCCTGATGCAGTTGATGTTGAGGTACTGGCTCTGCATAGGTCTTACTGATGAGCGCATTCATGTACCCTGCATACTCCTGGTGCAAGTGTTTGTTGTTGAGGAACCTTTTCCTCAAACCCTGGATACTTTGCTTTGCCACCACGAAGTTGTTAGGCAGATAGACTTCCTTGCTCTTCAAGGGCAATTTCAAACAATACTTCCCATCCTGAAGTACCGCTGAGTGCTCCACAGTTTCCAGAAACTTGAGGTCTTCTCTGGACCTTTCCTTTTCCTCCTCACTCCTTTCATTGAAGTCATGATTGTACTGCTTGGTTAGCATTTCTTCCAGTTTACACACAGAGATCCGGTTCACATTAGCGGAGGGAAGCCCTGCCTCCAGGGTGCCACTGTTTCCAATCAGCGGCCCATTTACAACCCATCCCAGCACAGTCCTAATGGCATACGGGCCATTCCCGCAGCTGTTGATGACCTCCCAAGGCTCCAATATCTTGGGAGCATTTGTTCCAATCAACAGGTCGACATTTGCCTTAATGCTTGGAATGTGTACCTTTGACAAGTAGGGCCATTTAGCCAGGTCCTCATGTGTCACCATGCTATCGGTTGTAACTGGCATTTTCTTCTGTGTGAAAACCTCTGGGAGAATATAGAAGTCATTGCCATCAAGATCAGAGACCTCCAAACCAGTCAAGGAGTAAGCTGGAACAACTGTTTCTTGACCCATTGTGTGCAACAAGAAGCTGGTTCTTCTGCCTGTAACATTCAGCCTCTGCATTAGATGTTCTGAGCAGAACGTGGCTGAACTACCAGGATCCAAAAAGGCATAAGTTTCAATGATGTGATTTCCTTTGGCAGATTTCACCTTTACAGGGAGAATGGATAGAACACACCGGTCCTCACCGGCCCCTGTATGTCCACATGTTTGGAATGAATATGGCTGTTGAGATGGTTCCTGCTGCCAAGCTGTTACTTGCCTTTTGATATGAAGCACAGTGGGATGAGTTTGTCCACAAACCTTGCATGTCATGTGCCTCTCGCAATCCCTGCTCATGTGACCATCACCTAAGCATGCAAAGCAAACTCCCTTTTCCCTCAGAAAGTGAATCTTATCCTTGTGCATCTTTCCCTTGAACTGTTTACACTCGTCCAATGAGTGACTACAAGCACAGCAGAGACATTCAGCATTTTCAGCCTTGGCTGGATCTGATGTTGGTTCCTTAGCCTCCTGGGGCAAGTCCTTAGATGTTACTGTGGTGGCAACAATGTTTTCCTTCACCTTGTACCCAGACTGTGGCTTAAACCTGGCGAGAGGCTTCGTCCCAGTAACGGCAGATGTTGGTTCCTGTATGTTGCCAAACAGCGGGTCGGAAAGAATTCTGACATGACGCTCCATGAATTTGACCAGATCAATGAAGTAAGCTCTGTTATTGCTTTTCTCCATTATGTCGTGAGCTACTGTCCTCCATTGTTCTCTCATTTTGTATGGCAACTTTGAAATGATGGCTCTCATGTTTACAGGCATATCCAGTTCTTCCATGTACTGGAGTTCCCCCATCACGTTACAACAGCCACGTAAGAACAAAGAGTACGCTTGGAGTGCTTTCACGTCCTCAGATTTTATTATTTGCCAAGCCAAAGCCTTTTCAATATAAGCAGTTGCGATTTTGTACTGATTTCCAAAGTGTTCCTGTAGAAGACCCTTCGCCACTGCATAGCCACGCTCAGGAGCCATATGTTGGCAGCTACGTACCAGTTCTTGTGGTTGTCCTCTGATAAATTGTTCCAAATAATACAAACAATCTGCTTGTCCTGCCTTTTCCTCCACTCCTTGCTCAAAGGCTTTGATGAATGTCCTGTATTGAAGAGCATCCCCTTCAAATAAGGGAATATCTCGTGGTGGTAGAGACAGTGAACGCTGCTGTTGAACCAAAGCAGCTGTGATTTCATTTTGTCTGTGCATGATGGTAAGTATGTCCACAGTTGGATGTTGACCGACCAAATGCTGGTATGTAGGCTGCCTTTCCTCTGGCTTTAACTGAGCAGTTGTTGGTTGGTACTGCAGATGCTGTGATGTTCCCAACAAATTGTTTTCCTGCTGATGTTCATTTGGTCTCATATCCAATGGCCTGTTAGACAGTAATGATCCTTTTGTCATATCATTTTGTTGTGATGATTTCCATGATCCAGGTTTGTATTCCTTTGCAGAAGGATTCAATACATTTGCAGATTCCATTTTCCTTTTGTCCCTTTCCAAATAGGAATTCATGCCATTTGATGGTACTTGAGAGGAGCTTCCCACATCATATGCCCTCAATACTGCTAGCTTAGCAGTGGATGCAGCTAGTTCAGCTTCCAAGTCAAGCTGCTCTCTTTTCCTCTTCAACTGCTGTTCTTGCTCCTCCAAAGCTTGTCTTTCTTTTAAAGAGGCCACGCGAGCCATGAGTGCAGCTCTGTCTGCCTCCACCTTTATTCTGGCAGAGGATGTGGTACTGGACTTACCACTGTTCATACTTTTGTGGCTTGAGTGTTTGCTACCAACATTAGAAACACTGTCATCTGGATGAATATCATCCTCAATATTACCCTTTTCATGTGTGTCACCTTCAATGCATGAAACCCACCTTTTTGCCTCAGCAATACACTCATTTGGTGCCAACATTTTTGCATTAAACCATGTTACATGTTTTTCTTTTTCATCACATGGCAACAAACCCAACAGAGATTCATGCACACATTTAGCTTCATTACACACATTAATCAACTCTTCAAGAGCATTTTGTACCTGTTCTTTATCACCCATTAGCATCAAACTTTGCATTGATTTTCTTATGTTTGTTACTTTGTTTAGCTTAGCCCTTCTGCTGTCTTGCAACTTTTCCAGTTTATCAGCAAGCGCTTTCACGGTGAGCTTTACTACCCGCTTCTCAGCTGGTGTTTCAACACCGCCAGTCTCACTAGCGGTTTGTGCACCAGTCCCGGTAATACGGCCCGACGCCGCTTCGCGACTCTCCATACTAAACAGTCAGTCACTTATCAGTCAATGTAACAAACAGTCAGCGCAAAGTCCAAAGTCCGCCCGCTTCGGCAACCAATGCATTGGATTTCCGCCCGCGTATGTGTGCACAAACCCTGACGCCAACAACACACCTCCTTACCTATATACCCGTGACTGGGTCAATCAATTAATACAGTGCCACCTAGTGTTCGTAAAAGTGAATTACATCCCAACCTCAGTATGTCAGCATCATGTTTTGGCTCTTACAATAGTTTTGCCAGATTATTGCACAAAGTTTATGATACAGCCCCCCACCACCTGCTGAACATATGTTCGGCCTGTCCTATATTCACATCGGGTGAAATTTATCTTGATTTAATTTGATCTTGAAGAATATATCCCACTAACTGAAAAAAAAAAAAAAAAAATTATAAAAAAGAAATTACATGTGAATAAATAATAAAGGTGGTTGGATTCACATTAAGTTAGAAGTAACATATAAGTCTTCTTCTTTACATATCACTACACATTATTCTAATAAATTAATGCAACTTTTCAAATGTTTTGTCAGTCTTTCAGTAGCCATTATGTGTCTATCTCAGATAGAACACAGCTTGTGTGTCTTAAATAAAAGCATGCTATGGCTCATGCGCATAGAATGTTATCATGCAGCGCCATGATATTCTATGTGCATGCGTGGAAAGGCGCTGGAATGTCATGACGTCATGATCACAGCAACTGGAATGTCATGACGTCATGATCACAGCAACTGGAATGTTATGATGTCACAGCAGATCAAAAGAAGAGTGTGTTCAGGAATAAACCATAGCTAGACAAACCAGGGATTCTCATATTGTTTTTAAAATTCAGCAACCTGCGATTTGAAGAGTTTTGAGAACAACCTCGATGTCTCAATATAATTTACACAACGCTATGCGCCGCGCAGCGATGGAGAAATTACGTCTCCTCCGTGTGTCAAAGGAGCCTCAACGGCTTCCAAAAGACTTTTATGACCAAACTCGACATAAGAAACGGGAGTCAAAAGAACGGTCGCTGACAGTGGAGTTGGAAAAAGTGAGGGAGGAAAGTGTCGGGCACCTGCAAGTTGTGCAAGACCTGCAGAATCAACTGATGGATGCAAGGACGCAACTGAAACGGGAGATTAAGGAAAAGGAGACGCTTCAGGTGGAGTTTGAAGGCATCACAAAGAAAAATAACACTCTGACAAGACAGCTGGAGACGGAGACTGTTGAGGTGGCCAGACTTCAATTCCTGGACAAAGTAAACCAAGCAATCGAGCATCGTGCAGCTCAACAAGACGAACATGAGCTGTTGCTTATCAGCGATAAAGATGAGGAAATACAGAAGCTGACCTGTGCTGGGAAAATTGCTTATTATCAGGAACAGTTAGAAGAATGTCACATCCTAACAACCGATTTGAAGCAATCACTCTATGATCGTAAACACCAGCAAGAGGAGGAGATACTAGCTGGCGTTGATCTTCAGCACCAGGTAAGAGAAGGTCAGGAACTCATCAGGGATAAAGATGAGGAAATACAGAATCTGACCTGTGCTGGAGAAGAGTTGAGTCAAGCACTGCATGATCTTAAGACAAAGGAAGTCTCTCTGAGTGAGCAGAACAGGAATGCCACCAATGAGGTGTCTCAACTTGAGTCTCTGAATGAGAATCTGCGGAAACAAGTTCAAGAACTGCAGAAAAACGGGAAAATCACAGCTGATGAGAACCAGAGCCTTATCGCGAAGGTGGCTCGCATTGAATCACTGAGACAAGCAGAGACTGAACAATTACAACGGAGTGAGGAACTCATCAGGGATAAAGACGAGGAAATACAGAATCTGACCTGTGCTGGAAAAAAGATGAGTCAAGCACTGCATGATCTTCTGAAAAAGGAAGTCTCTCTGAGTGAGCAGAACAGGAATGCCACCAATGAGCTGGCTCGACTTCAGTCTCTGACAGCAAAACAAAATGAGGAGACGAGAAACCTGAAGACAGCTGTTCAGGATCTCCAGTCCCAAATGGAGCTGGCTAACGAACAAATCTTCCAAATGGACGAGCACAAAGCAATCCAAATCGGGAAAATTGCTTATTATCAGGAACAGTTAGAAGAATGTTACATCCTAACAACCGATTTGAAGCAATCAGTCCGTGATCTTAAACACCAGCAAGAGGAGGAGATACTAGCTGGCGTTGATCTTCAGCACCAGGTAAGAGAAAGTCAGGAACTCATCAGGGATAAAGATGAGGAAATACAGAATCTGACCTGTGCTGGAGAAGAGATGAGTCAAGCACTGCATGATCTTCAGACAAAGGAAGTCTCTCTGAGTGAGCAGAACAGGAACGCCACCAATGAGCTGGCTCGACTTGAGTCTCTGACAGCAAAACAAAATGAGGAGACGAGAAACCTGAAGACAGCTGTTCAAGATCTCCAGTCCCAAATGGAGCTGGCTAACGAACAAATCTTCCAAATGGACGAGCACAAAGCAATCCAAATCGGGAAAATTGCTTATTATCAGGAACAGTTAGAAGAATGTTACATCCTAACAACCGATTTGAAGCAATCACTCTATGATCTTAAACACCAGCAAGAGGAGGAGATACTAGCTGGCGTTGATCTTCAGCACCAGGTAAGAGAAGGTCAGGAACTCATCAGGGATAAAGATGAGGAAATACAGAATCTGACCTGTGCTGGAGAAGAGATGAGTCAAGCACTGCATGATCTTCAGACAAAGGAAGTCTCTCTGAGTAAGCAGAACAGGAACGCCACCAATGAGGTGTCTCAACTTGAGTCTCTGAATGAGAATCTGCGGAAACAAGTTCAAGAACTGCAGAAAAACGGGAAAATCACAGCTGATGAGAACCAGAGCCTTATCGCGAAGGTGGCTCGCATTGAATCACTGAGACAAGCAGAGACTGAACATCTGTTGGCAGCAGTCCGTGATCTTCAGCACCAGGTAAGAGAAAGTCAGGAACTCATCAGGGATAAAGATGAGGAAATACAGAATCTGACCTGTGCTGGAGAAGAGATGAGTCAAGCACTGCATGATCTTCAGACAAAGGAAGTCTCTCTGAGTGAGCAGAACAGGAACGCCACCAATGAGGTGTCTCAACTTGAGTCTCTGAATGAGAATCTGCGGAAACAAGTTCAAGAACTGCAGAAAAACGGGAAAATCACAGCTGATGAGAACCAGAGCCTTATCGCGAAGGTGGCTCGCATTGAATCACTGAGACAAGCAGAGACTGAACATCTGTTGGCAGCAGTCCGTGATCTTCAGCACCAGGTAAGAGAAAGTCAGGAACTCATCAGGGATAAAGATGAGGAAATACAGAATCTGACCTGTGCTGGAGAAGAGATGAGTCAAGCACTGCATGATCTTCAGACAAAGGAAGTCTCTCTGAGTGAGCAGAACAGGAACGCCACCAATGAGGTGTCTCAACTTGAGTCTCTGAATGAGAATCTGCGGAAACAAGTTCAAGAACTGCAGAAAAACGGGAAAATCACAGCTGATGAGAACCAGAGCCTTATCGCGAAGGTGGCTCGCATTGAATCACTGAGACAAGCAGAGACTGAACAATTACAACGGAGTGAGGAACTCATCAGGGATAAAGACGAGGAAATACAGAATCTGACCTGTGCTGGAAAAAAGATGAGTCAAGCACTGCATGATCTTCTGAAAAAGGAAGTCTCTCTGAGTGAGCAGAACAGGAATGCCACCAATGAGCTGGCTCGACTTCAGTCTCTGACAGCAAAACAAAATGAGGAGACGAGAAACCTGAAGACAGCTGTTCAGGATCTCCAGTCCCAAATGGAGCTGGCTAACGAACAAATCTTCCAAATGGACGAGCACAAAGCAATCCAAATCGGGAAAATTGCTTATTATCAGGAACAGTTAGAAGAATGTTACATCCTAACAACCGATTTGAAGCAATCAGTCCGTGATCTTAAACACCAGCAAGAGGCGAGGCAAGAGGAGGAGATACTAGCTGGCGTTGATCTTCAGCACCAGGTAAGAGAAAGTCAGGAACTCATCAGGGATAAAGATGAGGAAATACAGAATCTGACCTGTGCTGGAGAAGAGATGAGTCAAGCACTGCATGATCTTCAGACAAAGGAAGTCTCTCTGAGTGAGCAGAACAGGAACGCCACCAATGAGCTGGCTCGACTTGAGTCTCTGACAGCAAAACAAAATGAGGAGACGAGAAACCTGAAGACAGCTGTTCAAGATCTCCAGTCCCAAATGGAGCTGGCTAACGAACAAATCTTCCAAATGGACGAGCACAAAGCAATCCAAATCGGGAAAATTGCTTATTATCAGGAACAGTTAGAAGAATGTTACATCCTAACAACCGATTTGAAGCAATCACTCTATGATCTTAAACACCAGCAAGAGGAGGAGATACTAGCTGGCGTTGATCTTCAGCACCAGGTAAGAGAAGGTCAGGAACTCATCAGGGATAAAGATGAGGAAATACAGAATCTGACCTGTGCTGGAGAAGAGATGAGTCAAGCACTGCATGATCTTCAGAAAAAGGAAGTCTCTCTGAGTAAGCAGAACAGGAACGCCACCAATGAGGTGTCTCAACTTGAGTCTCTGAATGAGAATCTGCGGAAACAAGTTCAAGAACTGCAGAAAAACGGGAAAATCACAGCTGATGAGAACCAGAGCCTTATCGCGAAGGTGGCTCGCATTGAATCACTGAGACAAGCAGAGACTGAACATCTGTTGGCAGCAGTCCGTGATCTTCAGCACCAGGTAAGAGAAAGTCAGGAACTCATCAGGGATAAAGATGAGGAAATACAGAATCTGACCTGTGCTGGAGAAGAGATGAGTCAAGCACTGCATGATCTTAAGACAAAGGAAGTCTCTCTGAGTGAGCAGAACAGGAACGCCACCAATGAGGTGTCTCAACTTGAGTCTCTGAATGAGAATCTGCAGAAAAACGGGAAAATCACAGCTGATGAGAACCAGAGCCTTATCGCGAAGGTGGCTCGCATTGAATCACTGAGACAAGCAGAGACTGAACAATTACAACGGAGTGAGGAACTCATCAGGGATAAAGATGAGGAAATACAGAATCTGACCTGTGCTGGAAAAGAGATGAGTCAAGTACTGCATGATCTTCAGACAAAGGAAGTCTCTCTGAGTGACCAGTACAGGAGGGCCATCGATGAGCTGGCTCGACTTGAGTCTTTGACAGCAAAACAAAATGAGGAGACGGGAAACCTGAAGACAGCTGTTCAGGATCTCCAGTCCCAAGTGGAGCTGGCTAATGATCAAATCTGCCAAATGGACGAGCACAAAGCCATCCAAACCAGGAAAATTGCTTATTATCAGGAACAGTTAGAAGAATGTTACATCCTAACAACCGATTTGAAGCAATCAGTCCGTGATCTTAAACACCAGCAAGAGGCGAGGCAAGAGGAGGAGATAGTAGCTGGCGTTGGGCAGCAGGGAGATGAGAATTTCTCTGAGACGACATCTGGGTATCAGAGCGATGAGAGCCTCCCAGAGTCTCCAGCTTCTGTGTCTCGGACCAGAAGTTTCTTGTGCCGTTCTGCTAAATGTCTGCTGAAAGTAGGTCTCCCGCTTGCCATCACCGCTGTGGGTGTAGGCCCAGGGTGTAACTACCTGATGGACTATACCTACTGCCAGCTACTGCCCTACGCCAACAACTTTGAATTGCCTTTCATGTAAACTACAATCCCTACAAACTACAACTCCACTTTAAATCCTAACAACAAAGTAATTTATAAATATAGATTATGAATGTGAT
This sequence comes from Sebastes umbrosus, assembly GCF_015220745.1. Lineage (NCBI taxonomy): Eukaryota > Metazoa > Chordata > Actinopteri > Perciformes > Sebastidae > Sebastes > Sebastes umbrosus. The sequence goes on from NC_051271.1 coordinate 12,349,641, forward strand.
AAACATAATTTATATTTATAAATGAATGGGCACGATGGAGCAGTGGTGAGCACTGTCTGTGAGGCCTTTCTGTGTAGAGTTTGCATGTTCTCTCCGTGTCTGCGTGGGTTTTCTCTGATTGCTCCGGTTTCCTCCCAAAGTCCAAAGACATGAAGGTGTGAGTGTGAATCATGACCTCTCACCTGATGTGAGCTGTGAAGGCTCCTAGTGGTTGAGAGGTCTGGGCAGCTATGGTTCAGGAGGTAGAGAGGTTCGTCTGCTAATCGTGAAGATTAGTAGTTCGGTCCCCGGCTCCTCCAGTCCGCAGGTTGAAGTGTCCTTGGGCAAGATACTGATCCCAAAATTGCTCCCGAAGGCTGTGCCATCGGTGTGTGAATGAGCTTTTTGTGTGAATGTTTAAAAAAAAAAATTAAATAAATAAATAAATAAATAATAACAACAAGAATTTGGAAAAGGAATTGAATCTGTAAAATGAAAAAGACATTAAATAAGAACACTTGAGTATCATAATAATGACAACATTGAAAAACGAAATACAAAATGAACACTTTGCAACATAAATGTATTACATGTTTCTTTGTAAGTAGACACACATTATGTAAAATATTACTGTAAAAAAGAAAATAGTTGTAAGAACGGTGGAAGAGTTTATATATATATATATATGTATATATATATATACATATATATATATAAACATTACAAATTTAAAGTCTCCTTCACACTCTAGGGGAACCTCCACCAATCATGCACTGGCATCACTTGTAGTCGAACGATATTCACTGGCAAAATCTGACATACTTGTATGTATGTATATACATATATATATATATATGAACACAAGACCAAGGTTATATACTATGGACTTGTGGAGGTACAGCTATAAATATTCTGAGGACAGACAGGATGGACATCTACTGTATCAGAAGCATGACCCATCATTAATAACATGTTAAATAAAACACAGCAAAGTAATAAGCCTACATTTCATGCCTGTATGTCTATGCTTTTTTTTTTTCCTTTTCAGTTTTGCAGTTTGTGTGTATCCTATTCCCATCAGGTGAACCAATCCAAAAAATTCAAAGGATGTAATTTTATCTCAAAGAATACATCCCAATAATTTAAGAAATCCAGGATGGTCAAAAGAAAAAAAAGCTACTTAAATATCCTGACATGACTGCCTGCCTTCACCTCAGCTAAAAGCTTAGAGGAGCTGCAAATGGTCAAAGCTTAATAATGGCGCAGAAAATCATAAGCTATAAAATAGCATATTTCTACACTTACAATAGCCTATTCCAGAACCATTGTGAATCATTACCAGGATCACATTAATGTCACAATGTGAAGATTAAAGAGGCGACTATTTCGTCCCCAAATTGTGAACAAGTAAAACAGTCAAATCTAACTGAAGTAAACTTTGATGTCATCATGATCTAAGGAAAAAAACAACATGCAAAAACCTAGAACACATTTAAATTTTACTTTCATTTTATTTAAAGCTCCACGGTGGTATTTAACTGCGGATGGTTATTGTATGGATGATGACAAATGAAATTGCGTACTATTACGCACAGGAAACATTGTGACCATCGCATCTTCAACATGTCAGGGTGAATTCATTTAAAAAGAGTCGTTATCTTTCAGTCGCCATTATGTGTCTATCTCAGATAGATCACAGCTTGTGTCTTTTAAAAGAAAACATGCTATGGCTCAAGCAGATGCGCATAGAATGTTATGATGTCACAGCGGATCAAAGAAAGTGTGTTCAGGGACAAACCATAGCTAGACAAACCAGGGATTCTCATATTATTTTAAAATTCAGCAACCTGCGATTTGAAGAGTTTTGAGGACAACAGGGATGTCTCAAAGAAATTTACATAGCGCTGTGTTATGCGCAGAGCTGGAGAAATCACGTCTCCTCCGTGTGTCAAAGGAGCCTCAACGGCTCCCAAAAGACTTTTATGACAAACCTCGACATAAGAAACTGGAGTCAAAAGTACGGTTGCCGACAGTGGAGTTGGAAAAAGTGAGGGAGGAAAGTGTCGTGCACCTGCAAGTTGTGCAAGATCTTCAGAACCAACTGATGGATGCAAGGACGCAACTGAGAAGGGAGATTAAGGAAAAGGAGACGCTTCAGGTGGAGTTTGAAGACATCACAAAGAAAAATAACACACTGACAAGAAAGCTGGAGACGGAGACTGTTGAGGTGGCCAGACTTCAATTTCTGGACAGAGTAAACCAAGCAGATATTGAAGATCTGAGGGACGCATATGACCTCAAGCATTGTGCAGCTCAACAAGACGAACATGAGCTGTTACTCATCAGCGATAAAGATGAGGAAATACAGAAGCGGACCTATGCTGGAGAAGAGATGAGTCAAACACTGCATGATCTTCTGAAAAAGGAAATCTCTCTGAGTGAGCAGAACAGGAACGCCACCAATGAGCTGGCTCGACTTCAGTCTCTGACAGCAAATCTGCAAGATCAAGCTCAAGAACTGCAGAAAAATGAGAAAATCACAGCTGATGAGAACCAGAGCCTTATTGCGAAGGTGGCCCGCCTTGAATCACTGAGACAAGCAGAGACTGAACGTCCGTTGGCAGCAGTCCGTGATCTTCAGCACCAAGTAAGAGAAGGTCAGGAACTCATCAGGGATAAAGATGAGAAAATACAGAATCTGACCTGTGCTGGAAAAAAGTTGAGTCAAGCACTGCATGATCTTCAGAAAAAGGAAGTCTCTCTGAGTGAGCAGAACAGGGACGCCACCGATGAGCTGTCTCGACTTGAGTCTCTGACAGCAAAACAAAATGAGGAGACGAGAAACCTGAAGACAGCTGTTCAGGATCTCCAGTGCCAAGTAGAGTTGGCTAACGAACAAATCTGCCAAATGGCCGCGCACAAAGCAATCCAAACCAGGAAAATTGCTTTTTATCAGGAACAGTTAGATGGATATTACAACCTAACACCCAATTCGAAGCAATCAGTCTGTGATCTTAAACACCAGCAAGAGGCGAGCTTGTGGAGGAGATACTAGCAGGTGGAGGAGATACAAGCTGTGCCATCGGTCTGTGAATGAGCTTTTTGTGTGAATGTTTAAAAAAAAAAAAATGTAATAAATAAATAAATAATTAATAACAACAAGAATTTGGAAGGGTAATTGAATCTGTAAAATGAAAAAGACATTAAATTAGTACACTTGAGTATCATAATAATGACAAAATTGAATAATCATCTTGTGCGTTACCTGAAATTTCTCTTGCGAGTTGTGACCCCTTAGAAAGGCCTCTCCTGACACCAGGTTGGGAAAATCTGGTGTAGGATAACGTGCTCATAGCAAGTTGTACAAACTGTACTATGTAATAAATGTTCTTCTCCCTGTCTTGTCATCAAAAGAAGATGAGGATATCAGTGGAGTTGTGTCCGACGCGGCCTCTGGGCTGACGTCGCGGACAGAATCGTACACATTGGTAGGCTGATTTTGGGTGGAGGGTACATTGCCAGGGCTGCAGAGTAGGGTGGAGGTCGCTGTCCTTCAGAGGAGTATGACGGGGGTGGTGAGGACACATCATAACCAGGAGGGTCCTGTGTCTCTTTAGATGTGAGGGAGTCTGCTGTATCTGAAAAAACAAAATAAAAAATACAACAATAAATCAATCAACCTATGCAAAACAAACACAAGTCTGATGGAATACATTCTGTTTAGCAGCTGAAGTGTGAAGTTCCTGTTTTGCTAAATTATACTGTATGGTTTACTCATTAACTCTGGTGTCTGAACTGAAATTTAATAAATTTATGGTTTCATTTAGTGAAACACTGGTAACTGTTTTATATCTGCCTGTCAGCGCGTACAGGGTTGCTAATATGAAATCTTGTTGCCCAAGAATGGCGTAAACATTAGGAAGTAAAACTTGAGCTGTGGTGCCATTTCTCTTACTACACTCAGCAAACATTGAGGGAAAACAAGTGTTGTGTTATTTAGTTTAAAAAATAAGTAATGTGGTCTTGGATTCACCAACAGACAAAAAAAATCCTTTTGATTTGATCCCAGATTGAACTTCTAAAGTTTGAAAACACTACAGAAAGTTATAGACTTTGTCAAACTTAACAAAGCATGTTAGTAGGAAATTCCACACTAACGTGTTATTTAGTACGCTAAAACAGGATGTGAGATATTTTAGTATGTCCGAAACCATTTTATGAAACCAATAATACGTGAATTGCATACTATTACAGTGTGCAACGCTGGACACTACGGCAGCATAAA